>NW_012114400.1:1185281-1213104 GCF_000951035.1 Colobus angolensis palliatus | reverse complement strand
TGGCTTTTGCTGCCGTTGCTTTTGGTGTTTTAGACATGAAGTCCTTGCCCATGCCTATGTCCTGAATGGTACTACCTAGATTTTCTCATTGTGTTTTTAATTTACATTTCCTTGACGATTAGCATTGTTGAGGTTTGGGTTTTTTTTCCATTTATTTGTCGGCCATTTGTATGTCTTCTATTGAGAAATGTCTGTTCAGATCATTTGCCCCTTTTAAAATGGGATTATTTGACCAAGTGCGTGGTGGCTCATGTCTGTAATCCCAGCACTTTGGGAGGACGAGGCACGAGGATCACTTGAGGTCAGGAGTTCGTGACCAGCCTGGCCAACATGGCGAAACCCTGTCTCTACTAAAAATACAAAAATCATCCCGGCGTGGTGGTGTGCACCTGTAATCCCAGCTACTCAGGAGGCTGAGGTAGGAGAATTGTTTGATCCTGGGAGGTGGAGGTTGGAGTGAGCTGAGATCATGCTACTGCACTCCAGCCTGGGTGACAGAGCAGCGAGACTCCATCTCAAAAAAAAAAAAAAAGGATTATTTAACTTGTTTGCAGTTGCTTGTATATTTGGATATTAAACCCTTGTCAGATGAATAGCTTACAAATATTTTCTCCCATTCTTTAGATTGTCTTTTCAGCTTGCTGATTGTTTCCTTTCCTGTGCAAAGCCATTTAGTTTGATATAATCCTACTTGTTTGTTTTTGCTTTTATTGCCTATACTTTTGAGGTTTTATTCATAAAATGTTTTCCAGACCAATGTCCTGAAGCATTTCCCCTATATTTCCTTCTATTAGTTTTATAGTTTGGGGTCTTACATTTAGGTCTTTGATCCATTTTGAGTTGATTTTCGTATAGGATGAGAAGTGGTTTTAGTCTTCTATTTATGGATATCCAGTTTTCCCAACACCTTTTATTGAAGAAATTGTCCTTTCACCAATGAATGCTGTTAGCACTTTTTTCATAAATCAGTTGGCTGTAGATATGTGAATTAATTTCTGGGTTCTCTTTTCTGTTCCATTGGTCTTTGTGTCTGTTTTTATGCCAGTACCATATTGTTTTGGTTACCACAACTTTGTAGTATATTTTGAAGTCTGATAGTATAATGCCTCTAGGTTTGTTCTTTTTGCTCAGGATTGCTTTGACTATTTGGGGGTCTTAAAACATTTTAAGATTTTTTTTTGGTCTATTTCTGTGAAGAATGTTATTGGTTTTTGTTTGTTTGTTTTGACAGAGTCTCACTCTGTCACCCAGGCAGGAGTGCAGTGGCACAATCTCAGCTCACTGCAGCCTCCACCTCCTGGGTTCAAATGATTCTTGTGCATCAGTCTCCTTCATAGCAGGGATTACAGGCATGCACCACACCTGGCTAGTTCTTGTTTGTTTGTTTGTTTGTTTTTCAGAGGTAGGGTTTTTACCATGTTGGCCAGGCTGGTCTTGAGCTCCTGGCTTCAAGTGATCCATCCACCTCGACCTCCCAAAGTGCTGGGTGTGGTGTGAGCCACCGCACCCAGCCAGTATTTTGATGGGGATTGCATTGACCCTGGATTGCTTTGGGTAGTAACAAATCTTTTCTTCCAATCCATAGGTTGTCTCCTCACTCTGTTAATTGTTTTCTTGGCTATGCAGAATCTTTTTGGTTTGATGCAATCCCATTAACAGATATATGCAAATATACTTAACATTACTAACTATTAGAGAAATTACAAATTAAAACCACAATATCAGCTCACACCTGTCATAACGGCTGTTATCAAAAAGGCAGAAGATAAATGTTGGCAAGGATGTAGAGAAAAGGAACTTTGTGTACTACTGGTAGGAGTGTAAGTTAATACAGCCATTATGGAAAATGGTATAGAGGTTCCTCAAGAAACTAAAAATAGAACAGCCATATGATCTAGCAATTCTACTGTTGGGTGTATATCCAAAAGATTTGAAATCAGCATGTTGAAAAGATGTCTGCACTCCCACGTTCATGGCAGCATTATTCACAATAGCTAAGATATGGATTCAACCACAGTGCCCATCAACAGATGAGTGGATTGTAAAATGTGGTATATGTACACACAAGCAAATACCATTCAGCTTTGAAAAAGAAAAGCATTCTGTCATTTGTGACAACATGGATGGACCTGGAGGACATTATGTCAAGTGAAACAAGTCATGCACAAAAAGACAAACACTGTATGATCTCACTTATATGTGGAATCTAAAACAATCAAACTCAATGAAACAGAGAGTAAAATGGTTGTAACCAGAAGCTGGGGGCTGGGGAAAATGGGAAGATGTTAGTCAAAAGGTACAAAGTTTCAGTTAGCAGGAATATGCTCATTGAGATCAATTGCACCATATGGTGACTACAGTCAACATATTGTATACTTGAAAATTGCAAAGAGAGTAGATTTTAAGTGTTTTTGTAACTGCCCAGCAGGTTCACCTTGCCCGCTGCCTAGACAGAGCCAAGTTTTCAAGACAGGGGAATTGCAGTAGCGAAAAAGTAATTCACACAGAGCTGGCCATGCAGGAGACCAGAGTTTTATTATTACTCAATCAGTATCCCCAAGGGGGATCCGAATTTTTAAGGATAATTTGGTGGGTAGGGGCAGTGAGTTGGGAGTGCTGATCGGCTGGGTTGGAGATGAAGTCACAGGGAGTCGAAGCTGTCCTCTTGCGCTGAGTCGGTTCCTGGGTAGGGGCCACAAGATCAGATGAGCCAGTTTTTCAATCTGGGTGGCACCAGCTGATTCATCAGGTGCAGGGTATGCAAAATATCTCAAGCACTGGTCTTAGGTTTTACAATAGTGATTTTATCCCCAGGAGCAATGTGGGGAGTGCTCAGAATCTTGTAGCCTCCAGCAGCATGACTCCTACACTATAATTTCTAATCTTTTGACTAATTTGTTAGTTCTACAAAGGCAATCTAGTCCCCACGCAAGAAAGAGCTTTGTTTTGGGAAAGGGCTGTTGCCATTTTTGTTTTAAACTATAAACTAAGTTCCTCCTAAAGTTAGTTTGGCCTACGC
The DNA here is from genome assembly GCF_000951035.1 of Colobus angolensis palliatus. NCBI lineage: Eukaryota > Metazoa > Chordata > Mammalia > Primates > Cercopithecidae > Colobus > Colobus angolensis. The sequence goes on along the minus strand of NW_012114400.1, from coordinate 1,210,085 downwards.
CGAGGAACGAACAGGGACAGCTTGGAGGTTAGAGGCAAGATGGAGTTGGTTAGGTCAGATATCTTTCCCTGTCTCAGTTATCATTTTGCAATGGCATGTCATTTTCACCATTAAAAAAGTATTTGAAGTGCTGGATTTATTAATTCACTTGATTTAATCATCTCACATTGTATACATGTATCAGAACATCATATCATACCCCATAAAAACATACAATTATAATTTGTCAATTAATAATAAAAAGATAGTGTTTTCCCAAAGTTGTTGCATTAATCAATACGTAGTCCCATCAGCCAATGTGTAAGAGATCCTATGTCTCCATATCCTTACCAGGCATTGTCAGATGTATTACTTTTATATTCAGAAAAACAAGAATGCGCCTCAAAGCAAGCAAACAACAATAACAAAACTGCCTTGTCCTTCCTTCCCCTAGATTCTGGAGAAGATTTGGGGCACAGGAGGCGATATGTAAAAAAACGACTCCTCCACCAACAGCTTCTCAAAACTCTCCAGTTCTAGACAGCCTCTCCTAGCAATGGAGTGGAAACAGTGTGGGGGCGTGAGAAGGTAGAGAACTGCAGAATTTCGTGTCATGGGGACTCTTTCCAGCAGATGGTGAAATTATACTGCAGGTCTGAATTAGAAACACCTCTCTCTCTCTCTTTCTGTCTCTCTCCCTCCCTCCCTCCCTCTGCCTCCCACCCTCCAGAAATACAAACACTGGACCAGCCGAATTTTATTCTGTGCAATATGTACTCAAGCTATTCTCTTTGTAACCCTCTTTGCAAGTATCTGAGATTTGACCTGCGTATCTTTCTTTTTTACTTGACTGTGGGATAAGAACCTGCTGTTTACACTAAGTGATGTGTGGAGCTCTCTACACAAGCCTTGCTGAGAAAAAGAAAATCAGTCTTAACAATTCCAATTGGAAAGCCTGTTTCAACAATGGCACCTCGCTTGCCTCTCCTTTCAAAACTGAGTCCTAGTTTTTATCACTTTGCAGTAGCCTCGGACACAAGACAGAGCACCAGATGGACATGAGGATGTGTGATTTTGCTCATTGATTCTGAAAAAGGTAGGCGGCCCTTTTAAAAATGTACAGAAAAACAATGAGGAACGGTGCTGATAAGTTTGAAGGCCAAATTGACTCTCAGCCCAGCCCCAGATTTATCATTCAGCCCAGTGTGGGCCCCCAGAGGCCAAGCTCCAGGTAAGTCAGTTCTCCAGGGGAGACTGTTTTAAATTAGGCTTGGCGGGGTTTTCTCAGAGCTCTGGACAAAGTGGGATACTCAGGGAGGCAGTTATCATTCCATCCTATTTTAGATAGAAATAGAGTAGCTTCAATAAAATTGGTTTCCAAATCAATTTTCTTTTGAAGAAATAATACTGTTTTAAAGGAAGTTTGGAAACCAGTAATAGTACTTTGAACCTTAATGGGAGAAAAGGTAAGGGGGTAGATCTGAAATACCTTTGGGACAGCAGAGCTGAGTAGAACGAAGTTAGATGTGGATTCTGTGTTGCCAAGAGCCAGGTCCACATGATTTCAAAAGCAACTAAATGGGAAAATAAGGCTTGCATCTTCGGGTAAAAAGTAAGAAGCCAAAACCCAATACTCTTGTTCCAATATGATATAAGAGTAATGAGGGGAAGAACGGTGCCACTTTTGTTCACCATTCTATTCTCATGCTTAGAAGACTGCCTGGCACACAGTGAGTATTAAAAAAAGGTTTGATAAACAAAGAAAAAGGGGGATGAAGGGAGACATACCATGTGGGCAGGACTAGGAGTTTCTTTACAAAATACTTTTGAGACTTTTCCCAAAAATAACCACACACACCCAGACATACATACACAGACACACACACACAGACACAAACACACAGACACACACACACATACATACACAAAGGAAATTCCTGATTTTCACCAGAGAGCATAATGAAGAAAAATTCAGAATAATAGTTAGCAAACATTTATCTCATCTACAGAAAAATTCTAACAACATACTTGTAACATATCACATTTAAATGGCATAGGTTTCTTTGAACCCTTCAGTGAACATTGATAGTGGAATGAATCTCTATGAAATAGAATGAGCTCACCTGCTGCCTAGAGTTGTAAACAGACTAATTACATTTTTAGGAACATATGCCAAAAAATGATTTTGGTTTAGCAGTAATTCATCCTAAGTCATTGTATCTGAAGGTGGAGAGGGAAAAGCTTTGCTTTTGCTCTCTGACCATGGAGAGGACTAGCTTTTCTGCCTTCAAAAGCAGGAAGGGTTGGGTTGATGGAAATATAGGCATTCTTTGCAAAGATCAAAAGGGGACTGTAAATCATTAGCATACATTTTAAACAAAAGGCACAAAACATGCTCTATTTGGCACCCCTCTGTGACTCCCTCCAAAAAATTATGTATATTTTTAAGAAAACGATACTTAACTGACCCCAAATCTGAAGGCAGTATAAAATGCTGGTCCATTTATGAAGCAGGGACACTTATTGATTGAGCTTTTATTTTGAACATTAGCAGCTAAATCCAAAATTGGCTTTAATCCACAGAATGAAAGGTTGAGAAAAACTCAACACAGGACAACAGGTGATCTTGCTGCTTATTCATGAGAGATGCCTGCACAAGTTGATAAAGAGCTTTCCAGGGCTGGGCACGGTGGCTCACACCTGTAATCCCAGCACTTTGGGAGAATAAGGTGGGTGGATCACTTGAGATCAGGAGTTTGAGACCAGCCTGGCCAATGTAGTGAAACCCCATCTCTACTAAAAATATAAAACTTAGCTGGGTGTGGTGGCGTGTGCCTGTAATTCCAGCTACTTGGGAGGCTGAGGCAGGAGAATCACTTGAACCTGGGAGGTGGAGGTTGCAGTGAACCAACATTGAGCCACTGGACTCCAGCCTGGGCAACAGAGAGAGATTCTGTCTCAAAAAAAGAGAAGCTATCATTGCACCATGGGCCTGGAACGTAACTGAGGACCACTGAATTCTCAGGCAGAGTAGCTTTGGAAACCTCAGGCTGGCCCTTATCAAGAAGGAAATGAGCATAGCATTTAGTTACATATCCAGCAAACTGATAAGGCAAGAATTTGAAGGAGATAGACTACATTTACCACAATTTCTGATGAGCTCAAAGTGGTGAGCAAATTGCCTGGGACCCCTACCAGTCAGAGTAGACCACAAACAGATCTTCAGGGAAAAGGTCTTCATTAGGTGATTAATTTTTTTGAGGCATTAAATTACACTCAATGAGAAGACATGACCAGAATCCAAGCAGACAGGAACCTGTGATCTACACACATTTGTTCTGTGAAAGTTGTCAGAAACAAAATGGAGTCACTAATATTTTTTTAAAAATCCTAATAGGGCCAGGAAAGGCAATGAAGAGAGAATTCTCATGCTTGTGTGCTTGGTGACAAAAACTATCACAAAAGACTCTGCAAAGTCACAACCTTGCACAAAGGCTGTCACAACCCTACACAAAATGTACTTGTGCCAGGGAATCTGCCCAACAACGGCCTGTCCAAATTCAGATTGGTGTCGCCCTTGTTATTGATCTTTGTAGCCAAGATCTCAGAACAATTACATTAATTGTCCTTGTTTTTTCCTTTAAAATGTTTGTCTTGCTTTATCTCTCTGAGTATGCACATAGTTTACTAGGGCATACATATTCCCATTGCAGTGCCTTACTCATGAATAAGTGTCTTTTGGAGAGCCTTTCTCTGTTTGTTATTTAGGTTAACATAAATGGTGTCAGAAAACGGGACCTGAAGAAAGCTCGCTCTCAGAAGAATCAGCGGTTCTTGACTTCAGCATGCGGTCCTCGCTTGAGCCCTCTGAGATCCCTGCCTCAGTGGCTGGCCTTTTCGGCCCTGGAGTCTTCTCTGAGGCCGAGCTTTCCTCTTTCTGTCAGGCATTTTTGATATTATTTGGGATCTGGTTTGGTTATAAGGCTGCCTTAAATGAAGGATCTTCCATCTCTTCTGGGATGATAAAAGACTATATGTCTTTTCTGTAAGTCCTTTTTGGTATAAAAACAAGTGTCTTTCTGTTTGAGTGCTCTGATTTCTACAGAATTTGCAGTCTGTCTCTGAGACTTTTTTTTTTTTTTTCTGGTGAGTTCTCTTTTGGTCTGCATGCCTAATATTTTATTTGATTAATATGCCTGATAATTTAAATGGTGGTGGCTACCCTAATGGCTTTCAATTAGTCATCCCGCATCCACCATTGAGGATTTTTTGCTTTTTTGTTTTTTTGTTTTGTTTTGTTTTGCTTTGCTCTCGGAAGATTTTCAGAAACAAGCAAGGGGAAAGAGCCAAATCAGGTGCATGTCATCAAAATAAAACTAAGATAAAAGTGTTCGCAAACATTTTAACCTAGGCATATTAATCCTAGAGAAGACTCCAGGGCCAAAAAGGCAAGCCACTGAGCAGGAATCTCAGAGGGCTTTACAGAAGTATTGTGTGTTTGTGTGTGTGTGTGTGTGTACGTGTGTATAAGATTGTGATGGCCTTTGTGCAAGGTTGTGATTTTTGCAGGGTCTTTTGTGATAGTTTTTGTTACCAGGCACACAAGCATGCAAACCTGCTCTTCAGAGCCTTTTCCAACCGTATTAGACAAGTGTTTTATTTTTATTTTTTTAATACTACCGATTCCATTTTGATTCTGACAACTTTCACATTTACCGCCTTTGATCAAGATCTTTCTCTGAAAGCATCACTGATTATCCTGTAGTTGGATTTGACGACCCTTGGTCCCAGTTGCTGGTCTCATCCCACCTTGTGGGGAGTGAATGGCGGCTAGGAGTCAGTGTCAAAACCCTTTCAGCCACATTTGAACAATAAGGGAGATTTAAAGAAAGTGGTTCTCATGCTAATTCTACCTGGAGTCTATTATTAAGTTCAATTTTGTCTGTTCCATAGTCTTTTGATACCATCTCAAAGTGCTGGGCTAGCATTCTCCTATTAGGGTTGTGTTTCTGCAAACATTTTAATAAGTAACAGATACAAAGTTTTGGTTTTGTTTTGAGACGGGGCCTCACTCTGTCACCCAGGTTGGAGTACAGTTGTGTGATCTGGGGTCACTACAACATCTGCCTCCCAGGCTCAAGCAGTCCTCCCACCTCAGCCCTGGAGTAGCTGGGGCCACACGACTTGCAGATACAAAGTTTAAAAAGGGAAAATACAAAGTAAAAACATCAAGGCTTCAGTGAGCCATGACCCATGGTGCCACCACACTCCAGCCTGGGTGACAGTGTGAGACCCTGTCTCAGACAACAACAACAACAGCAACAACAAAGTAAAAATAATAGTAGTATGAAAATCCCAGTTTAAATAGTGGTTTTGAGCCATACACTGAGGCTTAAAGACAAACAATTGAAGACATCAAATGATGAGAGAGAATTAAGTGAGAGCTGTTATTACCATGTGGCCTGTTTTCCTACTTAACCAATGGATATTGAAGGATCTCTTAGTCAAGTTTCCAGCAGGAGCTACCGATTATGAAATTTCAATTACATTATTATCTTGCCAAGTGAAAGAGTAAGCACTAAAAGGGGTAAGAGTCTCATGATGTGGAGTCTTTTGATGTCTTAAGAAAAGCATGAAAACACCAAGTCTCCTGGTTTGCAGTCTGAACGTCTCTGGTCATGACATTAGGCAGCATGATGGACTTCTTATTTGGCCCATACATTGGGTATGAGACTTGTTGCTTTCTATCTTATTCCACTAATACTAAAGAAAAAAAAAAAACACTTGACAAATAGGGTTAGGGAAGGCTATGAAGAGCAGGTTCGCTTGCTTGTGTACCTGATAAAAAATATCACAAAAGACTGCAAAAACCACAACCTTGCACAAAGGCCACACAATCTTACACACACACACACACACACACACACACACACACAAATACTTCTGTAAAGACATCTGCCCAATAATTGGTATTAGACAAGTGTTTTATTTTTATTTTTTTAATACTACCGATTCCATTTTGATTCTGACAACTTTCACATTTCCCGCCTTTGATCAAGATCTTTCTCTGAAAGCATCACTGATTATCCTGTAGCATCACTGTATCCTTGTCCAACATTGTACTGACATCACCCTTTCTATTGATCTTTGCAGCAAGGATAATTATCGCCAAACAATTAGGTAACCCATCTCATTTTTCCTCTAAAAACTTTTGTCTTTCTTTACCTCTCTTAGTATGCATGTAGTTTACTAGGGCACACATATTTCCATTGCAATGCCTTACTCCTGAATAAATATCGTTTTTATTTTAGAGAGCCCCTCTTCTGTTTGTTATTTAGGTTGTCAAGTGCTGAGAGTGAAGAGCTGACAAAAGAAAGATGTTGTTCTGAATTTGAACTTTCGAGTTCATATTAAACCAATTCAGGCCTAGTTACGTGTGTCCCAAAACCTTACCTCATTCACTGTTGTAACGGCCAAACCATGAGTCTCCCATAAAGAATGGAGTCTTTTGGATCCAGTAAGAAGTTTATATAAGATTTGAAGCTGATAAATCCTAAAGTGACCTCTTCCAAAATCTATTTATCCATGGCTTCTGAAGCTTAGCCAAAGTCTTTGTTACTATTACTTCCCCTACCAGGAACATGTGGGTACAGCCTACATTGACCCAGATATGAAACAGATAGAACTACTCATTCATTCCACACACATTTGTGAGTTATATCCCAGGCACTTTTCGAGGTCCTGGGGAAACAACAATGAACAAAGAAAAGTTCTAGACCCCATATAGCCCGTCTTCCAATTTTAATCAACAATTAATTGACAGAGGCTAGAGAGAAGCTGAATGGGATCAGAAATGGTGCTTTAAAATATATTCATTCAGCAAAAAATCACCCAGAAGGTTAGATAGTCTCTTTGGCATCTCATCTCAACCACTCAATCCCAGTTATGGCCACAAATAGGCCTAGCACAACTATAACAAGGCTTAAAGGGAAGGGGCCATTCTTTATCTGAACCTACATCTGTATCTGAGATAAAGATTGATTAATTATAATATAATGCTGACACCAACTGTAGTGATAAAATTTACCCCAGAGAGTCCCCCATTTGCAGGTACTGTTTATTAATAGAGTTTTTATGGACGAGGGATTTTAGCTGTAAAATTTGCAAATAAGACATTTCCCGGGGAGTGTTTCAGATTGGAAGTGAGTTACAGATGAATCTCCAAAACATCAGTATTTATTGATGGAAAGATTGATGAAAGCCCCAACTCAGAGCAGCAGCAGCCAGAGAGGTAGCAGGGAAACCAGCAAGAGCTTGTGTTTTAGAGAAAAGTTTCCAGCAGTTAGTGTCTAACTGTGCAAGTGGAATAGAGAGGTCTCTAAACTAAAACTGAGAAAGTATTCTTTGGGCGTTGGCCAGTAGGAGTTCACTGGTGACATAGGAAGGAACAGTTTCAGCCAAGAGCTGGAAAGAATGATGCCAACACTGTCTTTGTAATGGTGGATTTCTAAGTCCCCAAATGGAAGTTGATGATAATCTACAGTTCTCCTTTGTGAAATGTCTCAGCAACTTGAAAGAAAGAATCTCTATATAAATCTAGTACTCTGTTGTTGCTTAGTCACTGTCAACCTGTTTTATTTCGGTGGCTTGAGTTACCTTAATGTTTCCTCACTGTAAATAGATAAGTTCAACTGACATCAAGATCTTTGACTGCAGTAGGCTTCTTGGGGGGGATCTGGAAGCACTCCCATTTAGCACCATACTAAGACGTAGCACATGCCCCATCCCCTGTCAGACCTCTGACTCCCCAGAATCCCCACAATAATAATAGACTTTACTTTGTGTTTCCTCTGGTGACACATTTATTTTAGTTCTTCTGGCAGAGCTGGAGACTCGCAGGACGAATTCACTCTGACATTGTTTTCTAATTAGGTGTCTTGACACAGCAGGCATTCCAGTCTCCAACATTTCTTTTGTTTCTCTGCTGTGCCAGAAAGCTGTCTGCTTTTTAGCTGCCTGATCTTTCAGAAATGTTACCTGCCCTGTAAAATGAGATAACACATGGAAGGCACCTGGCCCAGTCCGTGGCACCTAAGAGATCCTTGAGAAGTGTTCATTCCATTGCCCTGTTTCCTCTCTCCACCTTCATACCTTCTGGTGCTTTAGTGAACCTCAAAGATAAAAATATTACCATCGTAAGGTTTACATTTTTCTTCATCCCAAAATAGAACTCAGTAACTCTATAAGCAGATACTATATGGATTCCACATTCCATTTCCTCTTATTCTCACAGGGTACCTTACAAGTTAGAAATTTTTATTCTCTCTGCTTTTTGGAGAAAGAAACCTTAACTTTTCTCAAGTAACCGAGGTGGCAGAGTGGGTCAGTAAGGAACGTGGGACAAGAACCCCCATGCGCCTCTCTCCAAAAATCTTCGTTCTCAACCCCTGCACCAGACTGTCTTCCACACACGGGCTCTGAGCGGCCAGCACTGTATCTGGAGAAGCCACCACCCTGTCCGGTCCTCCAGACAGAACGGAAGTATGCCTGACCCCAGCTGTAAGCACCCGCCCTCTGTGGCCCCGAGAGAATCCAGTCTCAGGGCTTGGCCCTTCCCCATCCCCTCCTCTGGGCAGCCCGCGTTGAGTCCCATCTGGAACGTGGAGGAAGAAGGCCCTGTAGCAAACGCACATCTCGACCCCCTCCCTCCCTGCCAGGCCTCCCTCGCCAACTCCATGCCCAATTTCAGTCCTGAGGGGCGAGAACAGCAGGTGCTGGGGCCGCCCTCGCCCTTGGTGTTCTGGGAGCCCATTGTCTAATTTTGCTCGGGCCTGGCCTGCTTCCTTTTTAGTTCTGGGCATGTGGGCAGAGTACAAGCTAATTGGCAGGGCTGTTCCAAATCCTGACGAACGCGGGCGCTGCCTGCTCGCCAGCGGGAGGGCCGTATGCCCAGCTTGCGCCCTGACATTTTCCGAGGCCTGGGCGAGGCCACCTGCCTGACGAAGGCTTACCAGGGAAAATCAGGTCCTGACAGCCTGACAGGGACAACCGCCCAGACGAGGGAGATTCACCTGCTCGCGATGCCTGGTCAGCAAGGAGGAGACTCGACTTAGGACTAGGAAGGGGCCTTGGAGGCACAGAGGATCCTCCAGCCCCTGGCCAGGGAGCAGCCACGAGGACCCCCAGGTTGCTGGGCGATGATGAAGGGAAGAGGAGACCACCCCCAGCTCCGCTGCGAGCGCCCTCACTTTGGGGAGACAGAGGCGTCGATCCCTCCTGCGGACGGCTGGGGGCGCTGTGCTTCAACCGAAGGCAGAGATCCTGGACCCGGGCGAGGCAACACCTCTCGGAGGAGAGGAACTCTGAGTGGGGAAAACAGCTCTGCAGAGTGTAGAGGAGCCGGACTTTGCAGCCAGGTACCTCTGTGCAAGTCTCAGCTGTGCCTCTGAAGTAGCTAGCCGTTACCCAGCACTGTGCTAAGGTCTTTTCATCACTGTGTCATTGAAGGCTCAAAGCCACCCTTTAAGGAAAACGATCTTGTGGTCATTATTTTGTAAGAAATGGAAGCTCAGTGCCACCCCTACCCCATGGACACATTGCCAGAGAGCGGTAGTGTGTCTGGCCTGGAACTTAATGAATTCTGTCGGACAGAAGTCCATGCTCTTAACCATTAAGCCTCCCATACAAAGATACTTTGTGCGGGGACATGAGATAGAGCCTTATAACACAGAAACCACAGAGGACGAGTTTCTTAGCTTTGTCATCTCTGAAATGGGAATAATAATATTACTCCCATCTTGCAAGGCTTTGGGGAAGATGAGAGAGAATGTAAAAAGGTCTACGGGAGAGGTCCTTGTGGGTTAAGGTGTGGGGGGAGTCCCCAGCCCCTCCCCAGGCACTTAGAGGGATGTGGGAAGACTGTGAAGCCTATGCTTATTGATGCTGTTTCTTTTCAATTAAACCTCTGTCAGAAACAATGCATGACATCAAAATGGAAGAGATGTTGAGTTTGAACGGTGAGGTCATAGATTTTGTTTTTATTTTTATATTTTTCAAATAAAAATAATATGCATAATGTTTTCTCATCATAATTGTAATATGTGATGATGTATCAATTATGGAAAATACAGAAACTGTAAAAGAGGAAGTGAGGAAAACCTTTGCTTCTCACTGTTCACAGTTAACTACTGTTCAAAATTATAGATAACAACTCTGGAGGCTGAGGTAGGAGGACTGCTTGAGCCCAAGAGAGCGAGGCTTAGGTGAACTATGATTGCACCACTGCACTCCAGCCTGGGTGACCAGCAAGATCCTGTCTGTAAAAAAAATAAAAATAATAAAAATTTTAAAAATATTTAATTAAAAAATTATAATTAACAATAATTTATTGCATATTTCAAAACAACTACAAGGGAAGAATTATAATGTTCATGACACAAAAAAAGATAAATGTTTGAGGTGGTAGATATCCCAATTACTTTGACTTGATCATTACACATTGTATACATGTATCAAAATACCAGATATATATAACCATGATATATCAATTAAAACATACAAGAAAAAGAGATAACTACTCATTTTTCCTTTACTTACAGTGTTTCATTAATACATTTACTGTTTTACAGAATTGGTATCACATTGTAGGTTATTATACTATACTCCATTTTAAAATGTAGTATTTCACAAACATTTTACCATGACATGAAATAATCTTAACACATATAAGAATTAATGGTTGCTTTCCAATTTTCTTTGCAAAGTGGTTCATTACTTTTGTCATGGGAAAATAAATTTATGCTTGAAAGAACTTTTTGTGTTAAAAAAAAAATACTTGTAAGAGGGGTGCACTGTTTTGCCCAACAATGCAGTGTGTTATGTTTTATGTCTAGTGCAGGTCTGATGAAAGGTGATAAACCTCCAGTAGTAACCATGGTATGTGAAATGGAGATAAAGATGGTTGATTTTGTGGGGATTAAATGAAATCAGATAGGCAATGTGTCTCTAAGACAGTGTGGGCCATGGCGAATGCTGTCATGACAAAATTATGTTAGTCAAGGACAATGCTAGGAGAATAAGACGGGTGCTGGTTGGGAGTGACCTGGAGAATTGGAGGATAGCCGCGTAGTGGTTGCTGAAGCCAGCTCCTATAGGATATCAAAAGCCAATATTAAATACGCAGGAACTTTACAAGCTGGTTGTAAAAGGCTGTGAAATTTCACTGGTAGCTTGAAATCTGTTATGGTGTGAGCATTTACACCACCGAAATTGGAAATCAGCAAATGCTATATTATTCTCTGTGTATGTATGCACTTTTCAGAGAGCTGATTTTACCAGCACACCACTAGCAGGGAAAATTCAAGGGCTTTGCTGCTTCTCAAAGTGGTGGAGCCTGCAGGAAATGCTTGTGAGGGCTTGTAAAGCATTAGTAGATTTTGTTGAGATGGTGTGTGATAAACATGAGCTATAATCTTGGGTCTGATTGCTCTTGCTCTAACTGGAGGAAGGAATAGGGAAGCATAAGCTTTGGGGAACCCAAAAGGGCAAACCAGGGGAGTTCTTGTTTATGCTCCAAAAACAGAAATAACTGGATTAGAAGATAAGACTGCAGGAGATGGGAAGCCTTGTCTCTTGGAGTGACAAAGACCTATTAGTAAATGGGAAGCTCAGGGCTGAAGAGACATTCTTGGCCAAGAGAGACTTGTGGGAAGGAGTTTAATTGATGAGCAAACACAGCAGTCTCTTTTGCCATAGAAGGCAGGTGGCAAGGGTCAGAGTCAGAGTGTTCATGCGCTAGAAGGGTTCACAGATCACTGGTCCATCTTATTCATGTGACCCTGTCAATTACTTCTGAGATCCCCCACCCCCACCTCCAGGTGCTCAGGTGCAGGCTATAGTCTTCCTCTCCCACTTCTTTGTTCTGCCAGCATGCCACTGCTTCTGTGTCCTTTGCCCTTGCAGTTTGGGTTTTCCAAAGGCAGAAGCAAGGACACCATTCTTCAAGAGGACTTCATGGTGTTTTAGAGATCAACACGTTGGAAAGGAAGAAAAGAAAAAGAATAGGGCTTGGAAAGAGAGCTTCAATGCAGACTCAATAAAGCTTCTGGCAACCAGGTGAAGAATCTCTGGAGAGACCATTGCCCTTCAAATGTTCTGTGCCACCTGGGCCAGGATTTTATAAGCTGCGTTGCTCAGTCCCCATATGAGAGCTGCCCAGGAAGGGAATGTCAGGGGCAAGGAGACTGCCTGCAGTTGAGGCAGACCCTGGAGGGATAGAGGCAGGGGACTAACTGCACTCCCGCAGTGGTCTGCTTTTGGGGAGGTGGCATGGTAGAGAACACACAGCTTTCTCCCTCTTTCCCAGCGAGGGAGCAGCCTCCTTCACTACCCTCAGTATTGCTGCTCTTTAGAGGAATTTTCTGCAGGGCTGGGAACATCAAAAAGGAAGTAGGACGCAGTAGAGAAGAGGTCATAACTGATGTTAGAGGCAGCCACTGTCAGGGCTCACAGGTCCAGGCGGGCCTGTCCTTGGCTTCTGCAAAGGGTTTTGGGGCCAGGCTGCGCTGGCTGGGCCTGCTCACCCCTGCATCATGACTTCCTGTCCAGACCCAACCGCCCAAGGTCAGGAGAGAAGAAAATGCTCTCTGCCTCAGCCCAACTCAGGGCCTGGCTTCCCAGGCTCCATTTCTTGTACTAGGATCTACCTTTTCTCAGCAGTCTTCAAAGTGGGAATGACTGTCTCCTTCTTGGGGAATGCCATTTTACACCCACAGGTGGGGAGGAGGTGGGACAGCCACCTCATGCTGGTTTCTCCTCAGCAGATTCTGGGTGGCCTAATCTTACAGAATAGTTTAGACTGAGCTGCCCAGGCCAGTCCATTTCTTTCTAACTGTGTCATACATGGGATTTGGTCCTGTAGCACTTCTTTCCAGCTCTCTACATCTTGCAAATTATGCTTTAAAAATCCTCATCAGTTTATTACCGGGTGCATTCTAAATCATTCAGAAAAGGAAAACATTTCTCCTATTTTTCTCTTTCCCTCCCTCTTCACCATGAAACAAACATGAAATGCTCGAGACAGAAGAAAACATAACCTAGTCTACAGAAATCTGAGCTCTGGCACAAGCAGACACGTGTTAGCATCACCCTGCAGAACACTCAGCTTCTGATGCAAAAATATTTCTTTTGGGAGAGGGATAATTTTACTATGTTTTTTCTGAATAAACTTTATGAAACCACAAGCTTTCTTCATATGGGTTTCCCAGAATAAAAGGACAGTCTACCAAAAGTGAATTTGAATTTCAGTCTTTTCAGGAAACAGTGACTTGCATTTTAAAATCACTGTTTTCTTCAGCTTTTAGTCAATTAATTAAAGAACAAGTTAGTAAGAAAATTCTAGCTACAGGATTCCATAAGAGATACACCTAACTTTGAAAATAAGAAAAAAATTCCCTATGAATAAATTGAGAATAACTTGAATGGGAAAGCTTTAAAAAGTTTAAAACAGGCCAGGCGCGGTGGCTCAAGCCTGTAATCCCAGCACTTTGGGAGGCTGAGACGGGTGGATCACGAGGTCAGGAGATCGAGACCATCCTGGCTAACACAGTGAAACCCCGTCTCTACTAAAAAATGCAAAAAACTAGCCGGGCGAGGTGGCGGGCGCCTGTAGTCCCAGCTACTCGGGAGGCTGAGGCAGGAGAATGGCGTAAACCCGGGAGGCGGAGCTTGCAGTGAGCTGAGATCCGGCCACTGCACTCCAGCCTGGGCGATAGAGCGAGACTCCGTCTCAAAAAAAAAAAAAAAAAAAAAGTTTAAAACAGAAGAAAACTATCAACCAAGCGTACTAATACATAATATTGCAAAAATGTTTAAGAAAGAATGAGCAAAGAGAACAATGTATCATAATAGTAATAATGTTTGACCAAGGAGGGCTTATCCTAAAAATACAAGAATATAAGAATGGTTCAATATTAATAAATATATTAATGTAATTCATTATATCAATATATTAAAGCACATTATTAGTCAAAAAACTAAGTAAAGATATAAATAGAAAAATATGAAAATATGATAAAGATGAACAAATATCAATAGCAAACATCATTATAAATAATGAAATGAGAATACTATTTTCATTAAAATCAAGAACAGAAAAGACCTGCTTCTTATCCCCAAATTCAACATTAGTTAATTCTAGTAAATGCAAGAAGGCAAAAAATTGAAATATTTTGTGTAAATATTGTAAAAGAAGAGATGAAATATCATACTTTAGTAATGTAATTTTATACCTAGAAAATTCAAAAAATATCATAATATTAGAACTAATATGAACATTTTACAGGATATAAATATAGATCAGAAAGGCACAGGAGCCATATGAAGTTTAGCTATAATATTTTATCAAATGATCTAAAGCAAGATCAGAAAAGGAATCAAAAGATATAGTATGGAAGGAAAAACTTGACACCATAAAAATGTCATTTTCTTCAATAGTAACATGTATAATTAATGGAATTTTAATTTAAGTGGAATTTAAGTAAAGCTTTTATTTAATTGGATACAGAAATTTTTAAGATTCATGTGGAAGACTATATATGTCCAAGAATACACATAAAATAATGTAGACAGAGTAGCAAAGGAGGACTTTCCTACCAGTTCAACTCCTGGAAGTCCGTTCTATAGAAATAAAGCCACCAATACAAGGATATTCACTGCAGCATTGCTTGTGGTGGCAAACATCAAGAAACAAACTGAGAACTCATTGAAAGGGGAATGGTAAAATCATGCCATATTCTCAACCATGTAATGTTGGGCAATATTTAAATAGAGCTTTACCAATTGATTTGGAGAGATTTTCACAAAATGTTTTTAAGTGATAGAAGCAAACTTCAGAGAATGTATGGGAAAAAACATTTTTGTAAAACAAATATTGACAACCCTTAAATACATGTATACATGTTTTTGTATTGTTACATGAACACGAGAATGTTAGAAAAACTACACACGGGGTTATTAATTGAGCATCTGACCTTATTGCATGTTCTAATTATATGTATCTATATACACACACACACATCTCTTTTTGCATATTCATAATTTTATGTGGACAGAGTGAATGCTGTTTTTTAAATCACAAATTCCTTTACATATAAAGAAAATACAATAAATCCAGTTTCATTTGGGGGAGTAAATTCCAACAAACTCTCACATTGAGTGAGATTCTACTATGTGAGTAAAATTCTGGAGTAAAAGGAGATGCTGAGAAGTGATGGCTCTTGTCAGTTAATTACATACATTTGAGCAAGTCATTTCAATTCTCTGGGCTCCCATTCCTCCTGTAAAATGAAGGTGAAGTAGATGAGCTCTTAGTTTCCTTTCTGTTCCATCCAATACAGGAATATCTGATGCTCCTGTATTGTTAGCTGTGAGAAAATCAGAATGATGGACAGGAGGGAAAACACAGGCTCTAGAATCAGCACTGAGGTGAAATACCAAGTTTGTTATGACTGCACATCCTTGGGCTAGAGAGGTAAATTCTCTAGAGGCTCTTTGCTTGAAAAATGGAGAACTAACAATTGCATTATAGAATTGTTAGGACTGACTGGAAAATATACATATAGGATTAAGCATATATTATATATATATACACACACACACGGTTAGTGCTTTATGTAGTTTCCATGCTTACTGCTTTATTTATATATGTACATGTATACATGTGTGTATATGTGTAAATATACGGAGAATATAAACATTTATATATGATTATTATCTAAATTATATAATATATAATATACAATGCTTATATATTATATGCATAGCAAGAAATATACATACATATATGTACATATGTCTATACATATATGTAAATAAACATAGCGGCACTCTTTTGGATCTAATACTAATTAAGAAACAAAATACTTTTTAATAAGCAAATTAAAATAATAGACTTTATATATAATTTCCAAAGGGTTGCTTTGTCACTTAAGGTGAAACATAGTTTAAAAATAGGACAGGAAACTCCATGGGGGGAAAATAAGCAAGGATGAAACAGCAGAATAACTTTGCAGGTCTTTCAGCAGGCTCATTTCTGAGCGCGGTCTATTTCCTAAACAGTTTACTAATGGGACGTTTCTATTTTGGAGATGCTTGTTGAAGTTCACCCAAACAGGTGCTATTGAATAAAGCCTCCCTAGGTTTAAGCAAAATGAAAAGGGACTATTTTCTTGCCTGTGCGAATGTTTCAAATTTTCCATAAAATCAAAAGGGGAGAAAACATTGTGAGTGAAATTTCATTAACCAGGACATTTTAGAAATGCAGAACCTGGACTTTTGATTGCACACCATAAATAAAAATGCAGGAAATCATAGTTTCCAACTCGTGGCACCATCATTTTGTATCTTTGGGGCTACATCTTGCCCTGGGAAGAGCTATGGCATTTCTCAACAATTCTAACACTTCCTCTGAGGAATCCCAGTTACTACTGAGAATGAGTCCAAGAACTTCCTTCAATGATAAGTCAGTGATCCAGTCAGAATCAGAAATAGTCTTACAGAGTAAAACAATCGTTAGAAAGTTTCAGGCCAGGCTTGGTGGCTCATGCCTATAATCCCAGCACTTTGGTAGGCCAAGGCAGGTGGATCACCTGAGGTCAGCAGTTCGAGGCCAGCCTGGCCAACATAGTGAAACCCTGTCTCTACTAAAAGTACAAAAATTAGCCAGGTGTGGTGGTGCAGGCTTGTAATCCCAGCTACTTGGGAGACTGAGACAGGAGAATCGCTTGAACCCGGGAGGCGGAGGTTGCAGTGAGCCGAGATGGTGCCACTGTACTCCAGCCTGGGCAACAGAACGAGACTGTCTCAAAAAAAAAAAGAAAGTTTTCGTCATGCAGACTCCATATTGAACCTTTAGCTTCATTGTATCATGAAAGATACAATTCTTTCAAAATTAGAAAGCTTTCAAATGAAAGGTTTCTTTGAACTGGCTGAGTGGGAGAGTCATGGCTTGGGTAAAGTCCAAAGAGGAAAATAAACAAATGGGGTGGAAGAATTTGGGGAGTGATCTTTTCTCATGACATAAATTTATGTTATTTATTATGCGCAGAAGACAGAAAGGTGTTGTCTGTGCCGGAATCCTATTATCTCACCAGCTACCAGACTCAGAAGTAAAACAGAAACATTCTATCCAGGAAGAGAGCTGCTCTGGATGGATTGGGATGATTTCTAGTCCCTAAAGAGCTGTGTCCTAGAACTATCTGTATGGGATTTGCTGTACTGGAATTCAGCTTTCTCCAGTGAATTTCTCCTCTCTTAGTAGTCTCCTTTTGTCTTGTGCTCTGTTTTTAATTTGACCACCAGCCTTTGGCACTGAATGAAAAGCTTCAAACTCATTCAACCAGAGGGTTGCTGTGTAGAAGAACAAACCATTTGTTTGGTTTTAATTTATTTCTTTTCCCGACCCAAATACTAAATTGAAATGACATTGAAAGTATCATTCTGAAGGATGGGAAAAAGAATTCAAGGGATTTGTTCCATTTGGAAAATGTGTGTCATTACTACAAAGTCTAAGGGCAAGCAGAGCTATGGCGAGCCCCAAACACATAACCAGGTGATTAAAACCTTTTCAGGTTAGACTCCTGGTTTTGTTGTGTTTTTAATTTACAATAGAAATAGCTGACTTGTATGCCAAGTTATAATTTATACATTGTTTCAGAGTGCATTCATTACCTAATTTGATTCTCAAAGCAGCATAATGATAGAGACACCATCATTATCTCTATTTTACAGATAAGAAGACCAAGGCTCTGAGAGAGTGTTTTTCTTTTCTGTTTTTTCTTTTTTTAAACTCAGGTTTTCCAGCTAACCAGGGGCAGAGATTGAAATTGAGCTTAGGCATTCTGCCTTTTCATTCCTTGTTCTTACTGTTGCTTTTTTTTTTTTTTTTTAAAGAAGAACTAAAACTATGGACTCCTTGAACTGAAAGAGACCTTAGAGATCTTTTAGGTCAGCCTTTGGTAGTGCTGCAGGATGTGAACACGTGCTTCAACAATACAAAGTTTGGGCAATGCCAGATGAAAGGATGTTAAATAGATTTCTTGACTACAGAATGTCCTAGGGCCTTTATTATGCTAATAGGTCTTGGTAGCCTTTCTGATCTTATTTGGCTATGGACTTCTTTTTGGGAAGCGTCCATCTAAGAACCACATCCTTGGGTCCCAGGCCACTGAGATGCCTTTGTAGTGCTTTTGTGTGAACCCCAGAGCTAGCAGAACTAGGACAACACTATGGTTTTAGACAAAACGATGAGAGACAATGGGAGTCTCCTCTGGCTCTTGAGGCCCTCCTGGTTTCTGCTGCTTGTCATCCTGGGGCTCCTCAATTAACACAGGCCACCGCCCAGTAGGCCCTGCTGGAGAGCCTCATCCCCGCCTTCCAGATGTCCCACCCACCTCCACTTGCGTCTCAGTCCCCAGTATTCCAGGCTCACAGTGAGAACTTTCAGAGGACAGACTCTGGATTGCCCAGATTTAGATCCGGACTCTTCTGCTCTCAATCTGTGTAATCCAGAGTCTCTGTGTGTCAGTTTCCCTCTCTGAAACTGGGGTTAATTATTGTATTAATCTCACAGGATATCGTCAAGATTGAATTAGATCATGATGGAGAGCATCAAATTTATTGCCTGATCCCTAGCAAGTGGTCAAGAAATGCATACTATTGTTCTCACCATCTTAATTTGGATACTAGGTAAGTATTACCAAAAGACATGTAGGCTGTCTTCCATGCAGTCTTCTAGATGTGCCAGGCAGACGTGACCCCGCAGAATTGCCATTATTGAGTGGTAGCTTTGAGATCATGCCCTCTGCATGCTCATAGGATGCCATAGGCTTTTAAAAAAATAGTGATTATAGCTCCCCTAGGGAGAGTCTTACATCTTTCTGTGTGTTTTATGGTGACTTTCTTGTGAGACATTCCTTTTAGAATCAAGCTCTGGAAAAAGTACTTAGTATCTCCTTGTGACCCTGATCATGGTTCTCTGCTCATTTTGGCTTAGAGCCCAAAATTTTGTCTCAAATTATTTTTATTTTCCTCCTCACTTTAGTCTTTTTTCTCTTTTGATTTGTGCTTTGCATATTCCTGGGTTTCTGTTTGTTTTTCATAGCATACTTTAAAATTTTTCTTTCTTTCCTTTCTTTTTTTTTTTCTTTTTCTTTATTTCTTTTTTTAGATAACATCTTGTTCTGTCACCCAGGCTGGAGTGCAGTGGCACAATCACAGCTTATGGTAACCTTGAATTCCTGGGTTCAAGTGACCCTCCCACTTCAGCCTTCCACTAGGACTACAGACGCACACCACCATGCTTGACTATTTATTTAATTCTGTAGAGACGGGGTCTTACCATGTTGTCCAGGCTGGTCTCAAATTCCTGGGCTCAAGTGGTCCTCCCACCTTGGCCTCTTAAAGTGCTAGTATTACAGGCGTGAGCCACTGCATGTGGCCATAACATTTGGTTTCCGATGTCTTTATTCTGCAATTCGTTAAAAAAAAAAAATAGAGATGGTGTCTTGCAATATTGCCCAGGCTGGGCTTGAGTTCCTGGGTTCAAGGGATCCACTTACTTCAGCCTCCTGAGTAGCTGAGACTACAGGCACACACTACAACAACACCCAGTTGAGATTGTTTTTGTTTTTTGGTTTTTTTTTGGACACAGAGTCTTTCTCTGTTGTCCAGGATGGAGTGCAGTGATGCAATCATAGCTCACTGTAGCCTCAAACTGGACTCAGGTGATCCTTCTACGTCAGCCTTCCATGTAGCTGGAACTACAGGTACTTGCACTATGCTCAGCTAATTTTTGTGGAGATGGGAACTCCCTACATTGTCCAGGCTGGTCTCGAATTCCTGGACTCAAGCAATCCTCCCACCTTAGCCTCTCAAAGTGCTGGGATTATAGGTGTGAGCCACCATGCCTGGCTGCAATTGGTATTTTTGTAAGCCATTTAAATGTTATTGGAGAAGTAGGGGCACAGTGTATACACACACACACACACACACACACACACGTACACAAAAATATCCCAGATGGATAAGCTGAGTGTCAAACCAAAATTACTATATTAGATAAACATCTCCTGCCATTTATGTGGCATATCTTAAGTAATACTCTTTAGTGGTTTATCCATTTTTCTATACTGTACAGTATACCCATTTATAATTCTTCAAAAATTAAGGATTCACAGAGGTGTCATGGCACAATTTAATAAGACCTACCATTTCTTAAGTATTTATTGTGTGTCCAGAGAGATGGACATGGATTTTCTCTATTTCTCATAGTATTTCAGCAAAATGAGTAATATTATCTCTATCTTAAACAAAGGAAAACTGAAGCCCAGGGAAGGTAAACATCGTCTTTGAATTCATGCAGCTGGTAAGTGATGGGTTTGAGATGTGAGTCCTGGAATGTCTAATTCTTCATCCAGGATCTTTTCAGTGCATCATGCTTCCTCTTACACAGAACCTTTCTGCCTGGTAATGGCTATTGCACATGTTTCTCCTGCTGGGACAACTTTCTTCACATTAGCTGGTGTGCTGGTTTTAAAATACGTCTACAAATTCTTTAATTCTCCTCCGTTTAAGAGGTGGAGCTTAATTTTTCTTCATTTGAATATGGCTTGAAATTAGCAACTCACTTTCAACAAATAGAACATAGTGGAAGAGATGTTTGACTTCTGAGATGAGGCCATAAAGGCATTGAGGCTTCCCTTTTGCTCACTCTCTCTTGGATCACTTGCTCTGGGGGAAGCCAGCTGTCATGTCATAAAGACCCTCAAGTGGCCTTATGGAGAGGCCCTGGTGGTGAGGATAACCAGTGAGAAACTGTCAGCAGGCATGTGAGTGAGCCACCTTGACTCTCCAGTCCCAGTCA
The DNA here is from genome assembly GCF_000951035.1 of Colobus angolensis palliatus. Classification (NCBI taxonomy): domain Eukaryota; kingdom Metazoa; phylum Chordata; class Mammalia; order Primates; family Cercopithecidae; genus Colobus; species Colobus angolensis. The sequence goes on along the minus strand of NW_012114400.1, from coordinate 1,189,186 downwards.
AGCCTTTGGATGACAGCAGCCCTGACCAATATCTTGACATCAACCTCGTGGGAGACACTGAGCCAGAATCACCCAGCTAAGCTGCTCTCAAATTCCTGACCCATGGAGACTATGGGATGATACATGTTTGTCATTTTAAGCTGCTAAGCTTTGGGGATAATTTGTTATGCAGCAACAGATAACTAATACAGATTCTATATCATACAGATATAGAATTTAAGGCATTACAGATTATAGAATTTAAAGCATTACTCCAGGAACTTGTGTGAGCTCCAGACAGCATTCAGGGTTCTCTTACAGGATGCCCTGGCTCTGCCTGTAGCTACTCCAGCTGTCCTTGTTCCTGCTGAAGTTAGTTCGCTTTTTCGGAGGATGAGGGTGTAAATCCAGCTCTTAAGCATCTGCAGGTGAGTGGCACTTTGCCTTGTTGTCCGGTAGCTAAACCAGAAGGTTCACATTTTAAGCAATCTTGAAGAGCTGTACTTGGAGTAATTGCTGGGAAGTCCAATTAAGAGCAGACCCTGAGTGAAAGAAGCTTGCCAGATCTCACTTAGTCTCCTGATGTTTGAGACAGATGACAGACCCAGGAACTTGTTAATGCAACCCATTTATAGATCCTCCACATTCTATCCCCATATGAAATTGTATTATAAGAAATCAAAGTACCTGGGAACATGTTATATCATACTCATCAGAGAGTCTTCCATAATTACAGGTGTCTCCTTTTAAAACAGTGTTTCTGTCACTTCCAAAAATCCTGCTTGAAAATGTCCTTGAGTCACAATTCAGCTAATACATATTTAATGCTTGTTAGATACCAAGTGCTAATCTAGGACTTGGGAATACAGCAATGAACCAAACAGACAAAATCCCTGCCCTCATGAGGCTTATAGTTTAGTGAAGGAAACAGAAAACAAGCAGGCAAACACATAAGTAATGGGCTTGGATGAGTGGAGTGTAAATGCAACGGAGAGAAATAAAGGAAGGCAAAGTGTGGTTTGAGTGTGGTGCTAGGAGTGGGTGCTAGGGGGCAGGATGGCTGCTGTGAGGGGACACTCGAGCAGAAAGGTGAATATCAAGAAGCTCTGCAGAACATTCCAGGAGATGGACGAGTCCTGGGCAGAAGTCAGTGTGGCTTATTTGAGGAACAGCTAAATGACACTTCAGATGTCAGGGGTATCCAATCTTTTGGCTTCCCTGGGCTACACTGGAAGAAGAAGAATTGTCTTGGGCCACACATAAAATATACTAACAATAGCCGAAATTACAAAAAAACTCATAATGTTTTAAGAAAGTTTACAAATTTGTGTTGGGCTGCACTCAAAGCTGTCCTGGGCTGCATGCGACCCGTGAGCTGTGGGCTGGACAAGCTTGCTTTAGGATTTCTGCCTTTTTTTTTTTTTTTTTTAAGACAGAGGCTTGCTGTATCGCCCAGGCTGGATGGAGCGCAGTGGTGCCATCTCGGCTCATTGCAACCTCCACCTCCCAGGTTCAAACGATTCTCCTGCCTCAGCCTCCTGAGTAGCTGGGACTACAGGTGCCCATGACCATGACCGGCTAATTGCTTTAGGATTTCAGTGTAAGGATTCACATAGCAAATCACTCTTGAGTTAGTGAGTTTTCGGAAAACTTTGCAGACCGATTTGTGATCTTTTGGGTGAGTAAATGAAAACCATACTGCCTACAATGTCTTCCTTTTGGCCTGGGCTTCCAGGAAGCTCAGAGCCAAAAATCTGTGCCCGCTGATGGTGGGTAATCAATTTATCTCGGGATCTGGGAGCAGCTGCCCACTCTGCTTCTTTACAGAAAGAAATGATGGAAGAAATGTTTATTTATAAACATTATACTTTTTCCATGTAAGCTGTTTTCACCCACATGCTACCTCGAGTTGACTTGGAAGGGGCAGGAGGATTAAGCTTTTAAATGTCATTAAACAGGTTTGCCATTTCAAACAAGGAAGTTGTAACAAGTGGCAGATGTCATTGCCTTGCTGTTGGTTCATTGCACAAACATTTATTAAGTGCCCAACAGATTCCAGGGACTGGGTGGGGACCTGTGTAGAAAGATGGAGAGGATGGTTCCTGCCCTCTAGAATGCGTTCCCTCACATTCTAGAATGCAGTGCAGTAAAAAAATCAAATAATTACAAACATCTGATGTAGACTGACACAGGAGGGGAGCCCAAAGAGAGTGACAGCTAGTCCTGGGAGGTTTTGATGGAGGAGGAGGGGACTGGTGCACGGAACTCCCTTCTGTCTTCGTGGTAGGAGAAAAGCCACATCAGCCCCTATACACAGCACCCATCTGAGGACAGTGGTGACCAGCTTCCCAGCCTGTCCTCCCTACCTTCCAGAATCCATCCCAGCCCCAAGGCACCCAGGTCTGAGCTATGCAGCAAGAGTTTTCCAGACAGAAAGAAAAAATAGGTTAAAAATATCTGAGCCCCACATGTCCTATTTTTAATTGATTTGCACGCAGACTCTTCAATCACAGTATTAATATTTAATTGTCCTGTCAGGTCAGATTCTTCCCAGTCAGACAGTTAAAAATGGCTTGGGACAGAGGAGGAAATGAGGGGCGGGGGTGGCATGAAATGAGGAAAGTGAGGCGCTTGCCCTGAGGGGATTAGGCTCTGAGGGACAAGGAGGAGCAGACCCTGGCTCTGGGGTCCTGGGAGAAGGAACATCTCACTTGTTTTCTCTCTGTCCCTGTCCCCTCATTACACACATGTGGAAGCACAACAGCATTTCCCCAAAAAGCTATTAAAGAAACCACATAAGAGTTGAGACAACACCAAGGTCTGTGGAAACAACGAGGTGCTTCTTCAAGGAGATGCCAGGAGGCTGGTCTCTGGGGGAGAGTCCGGAGGATGAAGCCTTCATGTCCTCAGTGTTTCAAGTTTGTGAAGGGCCAATTGGTGTTTTGACTCTGGGCCCCGGCTCAGCCTGCCCAGGTGAAACCTGATTTACATGCATGTTTCTTCTTCGAGAAACGGCGCCTGTGTTGGCTGCCCCAGCATCACAGCAGCATAGAAATATGGCTTGGGAACTATTTTGGGTAAAAGCACTCTCAGAGACAGCCAATAAATGTCTCAATGTGACTCATTCAAAGAGGCTATTAATAGATAGGAGATGTAAGGGACAGGAGAACTGAATTTCATTCAGTTTCAGCCTCTTGCTTTATTTGTTCTTCCTTTTTAAAAACAGAAATCAAGAAGTAAAGTTTGTCTTGTTGGGTTTGAGTGGGGTAGGGAGGAAGGGTTTGTCTGATGAGCAGCCTTCTACCTCCTCCTCTTCTCCCAGGGTCCTGAGAGGGAAAAGCCAACAGGACACTCACCTTGGAGGCTACTACAGTCTTTTCTGTTCATTGCTGATTCCTTTGCTGAAGAAAAAAACCTAACAAGTCTGGATAGCAGGAAATCATGTTGAGGTGATGTCTCATTATCTTTGAGATCTGAGGAAAATCTTGGAGTCCTGTCCACTATTCCCATTCACCTCTCTGTGTCTTCTTGATTTGGTGCAGTGATTCTCACTGGGAAAGCATCTGTACAGGTGAATTTGGTTGTCTTAATGGTTGAGTTGGGATGGTCTCGCCATTTAATGGGAAAAGGCAGAAATGCTAGACAGCCTGCAATGCTCTGGGTGATGGCTTCCAATGAAGAACTGTTCCTGTCCTGCATGATGGCTAGGTGCCCACTGTACATTCTTTTTCTTTTTTTTTTTTGAGGTGGAGTCTCGCTGTGTCACCCAGGCTGGAGTGCGGAGGCACGATCTCGGCTCACTGCAACCTCCACCTCCCTGGTTCAAGCAATTCCCCCACCTCAGCCTCCCAAGTAGCTGCAGCTGGGATTATAGCTGCACGGCACCATGTCTGGCTAATTTTTTTTTTTTTTTTTGTATTTTTAGT
>NW_012114400.1:1121037-1184121 GCF_000951035.1 Colobus angolensis palliatus | reverse complement strand
AGGTTCAAGCAGTTCTCCTGCCTCAGCCTCCAGAGCAGCTGGGATTACATGCACGCGCCACCACGCCTGGCTAATTTTTGTATTTTTGGTAGAGGCGGGGTTTCGCCATGTTGGCCAGGCTGGTCTCGAACTCCTGGCCTCCCAAAGTGCTGGGATTATAGGTGTAAACCACCGCACTGAGCCTAGGTGTGGGTTTTTAAGTGGCAAAAAGTCCTGAGGGAAGAGCCAGGCAGGGGGTTCACCAGCAGTTGGATTCCCTGAGTTATGTTCGACTCAGAGGCTCAAACGCTTCAAATAAGCTTCAGGGCAGTTTTTAAATTACAGTTGTCTGCAAGAATCGGGCAGTTTATAGGAAAGGGTGAAGGGTCAGAAAAGCAACAGTTCAAGGGCTGTGGCAGGGACACCAGACCTCAGATCACCGGGCACGGTGGGATCTGTGGCAAACTGTGACTTGGTGCCTGCTGACTGCTGCCCTGCAGGACTGTGGACGTAGTGTTGCTAGATCTTCCACTTTTTTGGTGGATGCTAGAAATCTGAAATCTGACACGTTGGCAACTGTATTCATTGAGATAAGCCTGTGCTGCCCTGCCAGCAATACAGTGGCTTAAGGGACCAGGATGGTGGTGTCTTCTGCATGTCTTGGTCATAATATGAAAGGCCATGATCAAGGCTGGGTCACCACCTGCCCAAGTGTCAGCCGGGGGAAGAGAGGAAAGGGCGGTGAGTGGGGCACGTGCAGCATTGTGAAAGCCCAGCCTTGGAAGTGGCCTACCTCAGCTTCACGGAGCATGCCCTATGACTGGTGAGGAAATGTCATCCTTAGCGGGGCGGTCACTGCCTGGCTACAGCCCTGATGGTCTCTGCCAGAGCACCTAATTCAAACCTTTAAAATACATCATGTGGGTCCATCCTGTGCTGACCGTGGGGCTGGACTTGGCTAAAGGGCTGCTGGTCCTGCCCTGCTGGAGTTTCAGTCCCACACATGGAGATAGGATTCAGAACTCAGGACTGGGAGGAAGGCAAGTGGGCAGGGTGTTTAAGTCCGCTAAGGAGTGCCTTACTCAGAGCCAACACTCAGAGTGGGGACAGCTTGGAAGAAAAGGGGCCTAGACCTTGAATGCAGACCAGGGAGTTTCTGCCCAGATTAGCTGTCCGACCCCAGGAAACCTTTCCCTGCCCAGGTGAGGTGCTGGTGGTCTACACCTTCCTGACACTCCTACGTACTTCCTAGGACAGCGCTCATCACATCATTGTTTTGCTCACCTGTGTGGCTCTTCCCATCTACACTGCAATTCGATTCTGCTCACGGCTGTATCCTCAGGGTCTTGTAGAGTAATTGGTATATGGTAGGTCCTCAACAAGTACTTGATGAATGACTGAAAGAATCCTATGAACAGTGGAAAACTAATGGCTGTTTTTGAGTCAGTGTAGGGCACAATCACAGTACTTTGTTGGGAAGATGAATCTGGTTCCCATGTGCAGAAGACCAGAGTAAACAGCAAAAAGACAGGCAGGGTTGCCTGTGAAATCCTCTGCAAGTGAGGGAGGAGAGATCCTGCAAGAAAGAATGGGTTCAGAAAGTGTGATGGATTGCAGGGTTCTGGGTGGGGAGAGGAGAATCAAAGACCCTGGCTCTGGGACGTTTCAGACCATATCTAGTCAAGTACTAACAGAGTTAGCTGCAGTACCAGTGGCTGAGAGAGCAGTAAGCCCTCATGGTTCTCTGTGCCACTAATTTAATTAAAATAGAAATTGTAGGAGGGGCTTCCTGAATGAGGGAGCATTTTTCATGGACCTCGAGGCATGGGGAAAGTGAGTGTTCTAGAAAAGCATGTCAGCTTCTGTAATGTTCCAAAAATATAGCAAAATCCAGTAAATTTGTTTTTGTCTTTTAGTTTGTTTGTTTTGTTTTGTTTTGTTTTGAGATGGAGTTGGCTCTGTTGCCCAGGTTGGAGCGCAGTGGCGTGATCTCGGCTCACTGCAACCTCCACCTCCTGAGTTCAAGTGATTTTTCTGCCTCAGCCTCCTGAGTAGCTGGGACTACAGGTGTGCACCACCACGCTTGCCTAATTTTTGTATTTTTAGTAGAGACAGGGTTTCACTATGTTGGCCAGGATGGCCTCAATCTCCTGATTCCATGATCCATCCACCTCAGCCTCCCAAAGTGCTGGGATTACAGGCATGAGCCACTGCTCCCGACCTCCAATATATATATATACATATATATACACAGACACATATATATACACACACATATATACACATATATATACACACACATATATATATAGACACATATATATATATATGTTTTTTTTTTTTTTGAGATGGAATCTCTCTCTGTTGCCCAGGCTGGAGTGCAGTGGTGTGATCTTGGCTCACTACAAGCTCCGCCTCCCGGGTTCACACCACTCTCCTGCCTCAGCCTCCTGAGTAGCTGGGATTACAGGTGCCCACCACCACACCCGGCTAATTTTTTTGTATTTTTAGTAGAGACGTGGTTTTGCCGTGTTAGCCAGGATGGTCTCGATCTCTTGACCTCATGATCTGCCCGCCTCGGTCTCCCAAAGTGCTGGGATTACAGGCATGAGCCACTGGGCCTGGCCTCCAATAAATATTTTTATGAGTGAAAAAATATGAGAAGAAATGGCCTGCTGGATATGGTTTGTACTAGACTATTTGGGAAAATGATCAGGAAGACAATCGAGGTTCTTCTCAAGTTAGGTTTTGTTCGCCATGTCAGGCCTTAGCCACTCAAGCCCATCCAAGAAAGCTGTGATCTCTGAGGAACAAGGTTCCTCTGGAGGGGTGGCAGGGGGTTCGAGGAGAAGCTGAGTCACTTGCTACCTGAGCCAGTGATCTAAGATACACCATGCAGGTGCTGCCTCTGCAGCCCAGGATCCTACCAGCTGCAGAACACGTGAGTCATGCCAGCCGGGCTCTGAAGACTCCCTCAGCCCCTGGGGCCAGTGGACAGTGCCCACATCCTCTGTGGCCCCCTCGCAGCTGTAGAAGACAGGCACAGGTCTTCTGTTGTGTGTGGGTGAGTAGGGTTGTGGGCGTGGGCCTTAGACAGCTGAGGGGTATGAGGGGAGGCAGGCTCCACCGTCAAACAAAGACTTGGTTGTGCTAGAGGGTCTCTCAGGGAGTCAAACATTTAGATTACTGGGCTTGGGTAAGGAAAGGGAATTCTCTGCAAATAGCATAGGTGCCTGGAAGTCACAGTGCCAACTAAAGATGCTTGTGGGAGGCAAGATTGAAAGGTTCAGTGAGGCCAGTGGCCAGGGTCATGACATTACCAATGAGCCTTGGTAGCTGGGTGAGGGAGGGTTGGGGCTTGGCTCTGGGTCTGGGAGAAGGAGGCTTTGAATGTGGTTGGAGGGGAAGGGGAGATGGGATGATTATATCAAAGGGAACTGGACTGGAATTCAGAACACTTGGATTTCATATTCTAGCATGACCAATTAGCTGTTAACTATGAATACATCATAGTCCTTCTTTGTGCCCTGTTTTCTGGATCTGTCCCGCCTCTGACCAGGGTTCTTGGGGTGCAAGAGCAGATAGATGTGCTTGGAAAAGGCACAGAGTCCCACAGCACTGTGAATGGCTAATGGATCAGTGTTTCTGATTTCTCTGCACCTTACAAAGACATCATGGTGCTCAGTAAATATAAAACAAAAACAGTAGTTCCAGGCTTACAGACACTAACCTGAAATATTCTCTACTAAAGTTAAGTGGGTTTCAAATAACCTTAAGGAGGAATGATTTCCCTTTCCGTAGCTCCCAGGATCAATTCAAAATAATAAAATTTGGGAGCCCAAGAATTAAAAATTGGGATGGATCTAAAGTATTGCATCTCAAATATCTCATTCTTCCAAAGAGGATGATCCAAATTACCCAATTCTGAATGAGACTAAAAAATTTACTTTGGGAAAGAGATTGGATTCCTTTGCTGAACTTACATACGGTGTTTTTGAAATGACTAAGAACAAGAAAGATAAAATATCCAAGCTTATCTCATGAATGAATTAATTAAGGAAACAGATATTTCCATTACTCAAGATAAGTTAGCAAGCCTTGAAATGTAAACTTCTGAGAAATACCAGACTGTCCTATTTGGAAGGGACTTTTAAAGATGAATTTAGCCCAGCATAGTCACTTTACAGATGAAGAAACTGAGCTCCAGAGAAGAGGCTAGTGTAAGACAAAATCTTACCTCCTCCTCTGATGAATGTAAGATACAAAGCTTACTTCCTCTTCTGATGAATGAGGACAACTGGACATGACTACAATGTATCCCAACATGGCACCTGGCTGCCTGGGACATGTGCATGGCTGATGTGATGGGATCTGTGGTTTCTCTTCCTTTGGGGGAACACTCCTCGCTTTCTCTTGAGTCTGTCAGTCACGGTGCTGTCCATCATGGGAAGGCACATGACACGGGCTGGCAGAGATTGAGCTGGAGTGGGCATGTGATCAACCAGAATCAATCAAAATCCTCTCCTGGGCTTCTTTTCTTTTCTTTTTTTTTGACAGAATCTCACTCTGTCACCCAGGCTGGAGTGCAGTGGTGTGATCTCTGCTCATTGCAACCTCCGCCTCCCAGGTTCAAGCGATTCTCATGCCTCAGCCTTCCAAGTAGCTGGGATTACAGGTGCACACCACCACACCTGGCTAATTTTTGTATTTTTAGTGGAGATGGGATTCCACCATATAGGCCAGGCTGGTCTCAAATTCCTGACCTCAAGTAATCTGGTTGCCTCAGCCTCCCAAGGTGTTGGGATTACAGGCTGAGCCACTACATTCTGCCCTCTCCTAGTATTTTTATTTGGATGTTATATAAGTGCTTCCAACGCTGTGGGGGCCATACAAACCTGTTCCCGTGGTTGCAAAGAAGAAGCTGTTTAAGTAGGAGAGAATGAGGTTATTTCAGAAGGAAGTAAACCCAAGATTAGAGAGAGAGATATATAAATACAGACATGCACACATGTGTACATAGAAACATAGATAAATAGCAAGAACCATCTCCTACACCTGCTTACTTTTTAGCTTGAGGAGTTGGAAATTTCTGTTGCTTGCAAACAAAAAGATTGAGGTTAATGTGGTGGAAATATGAAGTCCCTGTGACTTTGTTAATGATCTAAAGGAGATAAGTTCATGGTAGAAGGGAAAGAAGTGAGAAAAGCTAGGTTGTCCTCTGCCACTTTCCTGTAAATCTTCGATTAAACTCATTTTTCAGATAGAATGTTGGGCCACTTCCAACAAGTCACTGTTCCCTGGAAGCTCCACACTTTCTTCTGCCTTTGCAAATGCCATCCTCTGTGTATGCTCTTGGGATTGCTTGCCCCTTTTCTTTTTTGTTTCATTTCTGGTTAACTCCTCTTCATCCTTCAAAGCATTGTGCAAGTCATTCATTCATTCATTCATTCATTCATTCATTCATTCATTATTCGTTCTTTTTTTTAGCAAGAATTTGTTGATTCAAAGGCTGTTCTAGGAGCTGGGGATATGACAAGGAAGATGACATTTATTTATTCATTCAACAGATCTCTTGAATGCCTGGTATGTACAAGAGGAGGGAATCCAGTGGTGAGTGAGCAAGACAAGGTCCCTACCCTGTGGGGATTATTCTATCGGGAGATAAAAGAATAATTTAGGAGTGGGATGTGTATTCTGCAACTTATCTCAATTCTCCTCAATAGCTATTTCTTGCATTTTTAAAGAAACTATGAGAAACGTGAGGAGAGAGACCGTGTCCTTCATCTCCTGTCTCCACAAGTGGCAGAGGTCCAAGGAAAGGTGGCCTGGTTTGAGCCCAGCAGGGCTTCATTATTCATAGGGGATGCAGCCCAGTTTTGGCAGGGAGGAGGGGCTGCTTGTGGGAGGAAGGACAGGGCTTCCCAGAGGCCTGGTGGACTCTCCTCCAGCAGTGGGTGGGAAGAGGAATTTAATGAGCCTCTAAAGAAGACAATAAAGAAGATCCAAAGACCTGGCCATCTGGACTTCTGCTCTTAATGAGAAAGTAATCCTGGCTCCAGAAAACAGCTGGTTAAACTCAAAAGAGAAGCCATGTACGTTTAATTTCCATTGAAAGCTGTTTGATAGGCTCCATAGGCAAGGCTGTGACAGTCAGTGCCGTATAATGAGGCTGCCATGGGCTTCTCCAGCTCAGGGAGCGGGAAGTCAGGGGACCAGGGAGGTAGGATCAGGGCAGGGAAAATGCTGGAGGCCCTGGGAGGTGATTCCCTGGGTGCAGAGATGGGGCCAAGACTCCTATGGTCAGGAGACCTATGGTGCCCTTAGAATCAGAGCTGAAGGAACTGTGGAGTTCATCTGGCCCAACTCCTTTATTAGATGAGAAAGCCGAGGCCCGTAGAGGTTAGACAGCCTGATCAAGGTCAGACAGCTAGGTGGTGACAAAGCCAGCAGTTAGCCCTGAGTTCTCCTGACTCAGCAGGGAGCCAAGCCCCCTCAAGTAGGATACGGGAAACTTGGCTGCTACCCCACCATATATAGACATTTTTCAAGATTAGTGTCTGGTCCTCCATTCTTTCTCTCTCCCTCCCAAGAAGAACTGAATGCCTGTATGCTCCAGGGATTGGGATAGGTGTTGATGACAGAGACTTCCAGGTATGGTTGCAGCCCTGAGGAGGTCACAGGCTTCAGGGGAGGAAGACATAATAACCACTAGGCAATTGCAGTTTGATGTGGTCATGCAGGACACTTAATGACCTCTAAGTGCACAGAGCCCTCCTGGCTGTGCCTGGGAACTTCAGGGACCACCTTCTGGAGGACAGGATGCCTGTGCTGAGTCTTGAAGAATGAGAGGGAGTCCAGCATGGGACAGGCTTTGAGCAGGCAAAGGAGATCCTGAGAATTTCATTTCAGACAAGTGACTGGTGATGGTGTGAAGGGTGAATCGAAGAGGAGCAGAGGCTGGCAGGGGAAACCTGTGAGAAGGCAGTCATCTAAGGAAGAGATTATGAGGACATATGGTTGCAAGCGGTAGGCAGGAAGGAAAAGATTTAAGAATACATAAAAGGTAGCATAAGCAAACCTGCCAATTGGTGAAGAGGGGGAGTGAGGCAGAAGGAGGAGCCAGGCTGAGTCCTCAGGCTCTTCTTCCCCAGCCAGAGTCCTGATGGCTCCCTTCCACAGCTCCAGGCTGCTGGCTGGACATCTCCATGGACACAGCTTTCTGGCCTCTCAAACCCAAAGCTCCACTGGATTCTGCACAAAATCGTCTCCACCTCTTCATTTTCTGGTTTCAGTCAATGGTCCCCTACTCTCCTTTCCTTCAAGTCCTATTTCCAGCTTTTTGCTCCCCTTGTCACCAAGGCCACCCTGTCCTTATCTTGGCTGAGCAGAGGACACCTCTCAGAGCAGCCCAGTGTGCCTGGCTCTCCCAGAGGCTGAGTTTTAAATGTGCATTTAATCACTTCCCCAAGTGGCTGCTTTTTACTCTGAGCAGTTGATTTATCTAAAATTTAGTTCTAAGTCCATAACACATTTACCAAAAATTCGCTATTTGCTGAGCCCTCAGAATCTAATGATGAACAGGAGGTCAGTTTCTGCCCTCCAGGAAATGCTCAGAATACAAGGAGATCCTTCTCCACTTCTCAACTGCAAGACCCTCAACTCCAGGTTGCTTTCTTCACCTGGCTTTGGTGCATAGAATGGCAAAAAAAAAAAAAAAAAAAAAGAAATCTGATGTAAAAAACAAAATAAATGAACAACACAAATCCCCTTTGTTTTTGCTTTTGTTTTTGTTTTTGTTTTGAGACACAGTCTCACTCTGTTGCCCAGGCTGGAGTGCAGTGGCGTGATCTCGGCTCACTGCAAGCTCCGCCTCCTGGGCTCATGCCATTCTCCTGCCTCAGCCTCCTGAGCAGCTGGGACTACAGGCGCCCACCACCACACCCGGCTAATTTTTTTATTTTTTAGTAGAGATGGGGTTTCACCGTGTTAGCCAGGATGGTCTCGATCTCCTGACTTTGTAATCTGCTCCCTTCAGCCTCCTAAAGTGCTGGGATTACAGGCATGAGCCACTGCGCCCAGCCAAGCCCCTTTGTTATAATGGGCCAGAGGTTAGAACAATTTAGGATCTAGTGATAAGTCTGTCTGAGAGAAAAAAAATTTTGGCCTTTAGCTTTATTGTAGGTGCTTGATAAATGTTTGCAGAATAAATGAACATCGGGGCTAACACAGCATTCATTGCATAGGTCCTGTAAGACCTGCCTGAGAACAGGGCCAGGAGCTACCCCTTGGCATACTCTACGCCTGTCACTGGGCCCAGCAATCACAGAACTCAGGACATAGTGAGTGGGTAAGCTCTCAGTTCTTATGATCACATTCACACTTTGTAAAAATCAGTGGTATTTATTTGCTCTGGAAAATAGCTGGATATTTAAAGTAGGTCCCTGCATCCTGAAATCTTTAGTTATTCAAATCAATTCAACATTTACTAAGTAAGCGCAGTGCAGGTTGTTCAGAGACATGACAGAACCAGTTCTGAGCCCCTGAGAATAGCAATCAGGTGGTGGGGGGATGGGGGTACAGCATGTGGCAGAAGTGTGAGCTCTGGGTGTCAGGCCCATGTTTCACCCCAGGTCACCCCCGCCCAGCCACTGCAGTTCGGGCAGGCTACTGACACTCTCAGAGCTTTGGACTTTCGTCCCTGCCTATCTCACCTTAGTGTGCTGGGTGGACTGTAAGAGATTGTATCAGGGCTGGATTAGGGCTGCTAGGACAAAATACCGCAGACCGAGGAACGTAAACAGATACTTATTTCCTCACACTTTTGGAGGGCAGAAGTTCAAGATCAAGGTGTTAGCAGGGTTGATTTCCTCTGAGGCCTCTTTCCTGGGGTTGCAGATGGCCACCTTCTCACTGTGTCTGCATATAGTTCTTCCCCCATGCACCCCTGGTGCCTCTTTTTGTGCTCTAATTGTGCCTTTTAAGGACCCCAGTCAGACTGGATTTTAACAATATCATTTTATCTTAATCACCTCTTTAAAGGCCCTGATCTCCAAATACTGTTATATTCTAAGGTACTGGAGGTTAGGACTTCAACATATAAATTTTGGGGAACACAATTTTGCCCATAACAAAGACCAAATAAAATCAGTGTACCACACCATACTGTACCATGCCATACTGTACAGTACCATATCCTACTATACTAGATTGTACTATAGTACGAAATGCCTAGTATGATGCCAGCCTGGTACATAGTAATTTGAATCTCTCTCCTCCTTCCCTTAGTGGGATAATAAAAGTTCACAGTAGGCCAGGTATGGTGGCTCAGGCCTGTAATCCCAGCATTTTGGGAGGCCAAGGTGGGCAGATCACCTGAGGTCAGGAGTTCAAGACCAGCCTGGCCAACATGGTGAAACCCCGTCTCTACTAAAAATACAAAATTAGCCAGGCGTGCTGGTGGGTGCCTGTGATTCAAGCTACTCAGAAGGCCGAGGCATGAGAATTACTTGAACCTGGGAGACGGAGGTTGCAGTGAGCCAAACTTATGCCACTGCACACCATCCTGGGCAACAGAGTGAGACTCTGTCTACAAAAAGAAAAAAAAAGTTAACAACGACAATTTTTAGATAGAGGAAATGTAAAATTTAGCCTCTGTGGGTATAAATTGTCACTAAAATATGAATAAAGGGGATCCAAATTAATGAGTTTCCATTATACAAGCTAGTTTGGAGATTCATTTTTTTTGAAAGTTAGATTTATTGAAGTATAAATATACGTACCATATAATTCACCCCTTTAAAGTGTTCAGTTTGTCCAAGGAGTTTTAACAAATGTGAATAGTCATGTATTGACCACACAATCAAGAGGGGCCTTCATGTTCTTTTGTGATTTCCTTTCCACTCTTGGCCTTTTGCAACATTGATCTGTTTTCTGTCTCTACAGTTTTGCCTTTCCCACTGTGTCATATAGATAGAATTATATGGGACACAGTCATTTGTAATTAACTTCTTTCACTAAGCAAAATACTTCTGAGATTCATCCATGTTGCTGCATCTGTGAGTTGGTTATCACTTACATGGATTTTTGTTATCAAGTAGTATTCCATTATATGGATATACCACAATTTGTTAAATCATCTGCTGGTTGATGAACATTTGAGTGGTTTCTACTTTTTGATGATTATGAACAGAGCTGTTATGAATATTAAAATACAAGTCTTTTTGGACATATGTTTTCCTTTGTCTTGGATAAATATCTAAGAATTGTGTTGCTGGTTGACTAAGGAAATGCTGAACTTTTTCACATACTGCCAACTGTGTAGCATTTTTGCACCCGCCATTGGCAAAATATGAACGTTCCAATAGTTCCACACCCTTGCACTTGGTACTTTTAGTCTTTTTTAATGTTAACCATTCTAGTGAGTGTGGAATGGTATTTCACTGTGGTTTGGCTTGTATTTCCCCAAGGGTTAATGATGTGGGGTGCACTTATCAAATATGTGCAAACATATATACACCTATGTCAGATATATGCTTTTCACATGTCTTATCACAGTCTGTAAAATTTTTCTCAACGGTGTCTTTGAAGAGTAGAAGTTTTAAATTTTGGCAAAGTCTAATTTGTTAATTTTACTTCTGTGATTCATGATTTTTGTCTGCTATCTAAACATCTTTACTTAATCCAAGGTCACGAAGGCTTTGTCTTCTATTTTTTCTTTCAAAAATTTAGACTTTAGTCTTTACACTTAGTAGTATGATCCATTTCAGGTTAATTTTTGTGCGTGGTTTGAGGTAAGCATCAAGGTTAACTTTATACATATGAATGTCCAATTATACCAGTACAATTTTTAAAAAGGCAATCCTTTCCCTCATTGAATTACTTAGACACTTTTGTCTAAAATCAGTTGGCCATATATGTGTGGACCTATTTCTGGATGCTATTCTGTTCCATTAATTTGTCTATACCGATTATAACATCATACTATCTTGATTGTTGTAGCCTTGTAATAAGTCTTCAAATCAGGTAGTGCCAGTCTTCCAAATTTGTTCTTCTTTTTCAAAATTGTTCTTGCCATTCTAGTTCCTTTTCATTTCTCCATAAAGTCTAGAATCAGTTTGCCAATTCCTACACAAAACCAATCAGGATTTGTATTGGGATTACTTATTATCTACGAGGAAATTCAGTTTTTATAAATTAGATGAATGCCATTCCAAGTTGTGGATAATCTTTGAAAACAAGCTTTTGGTATTTCAGTAAACTGGTTATTTTTAATTAGGTTGAATATTTACAAACCTATGATTGACACCTTCCCTTCTGATCCTAGGATGCAATTAAATAAATAAAACCTCTGTCCTTCTCTGGTGCTGACAACACCCTGGAATGTATCTACAGCTCCAGGGCCGCCATTTTGTCCTAAGAGGAAGCCAGCTTCCTCCCTCAGGTGAACTCTGTGTATGTTTGTGATGGTGAGGGAAAACTTAACAACCCAGGCCCAGGAGAATCTGTCTGAGGCCCTCCCAAATACTCACCCTTCTCTCATTTGTCCAGAGCAAAGTTCATCCGGTTTATAAAAAGTGGTCTCCCTCACAGCACAAGAACACCGCAGGCCCCCGGAGGGAAGTCTTCTGGGAAGAGGTTAAGGAGAGGCTGAGAAAAAGCCAGGACAGAGGCATGATATTCTGGAATCATTGCCACCACTAGTGCAGGGTCTTCCAGAGTAGGGGCCAGAATTGCCAGACAGCCAGCTCCCCTGGGGCTACTCTCAGAAATCCGGCATTTCAGCAGCAGAATTGTTGCCTGTTTTTCATACTGTGAATTGTTAGCGGGTTCTAAATAGACCATTCATGTTTTCCCTTTAGCACAGAAGGGGCTTACAACTCCAAATACCGCCATGGGTCTGACTGTTTCAAGTCAAAACATGCCCCAAACCACAGCCCTTGGGTGAGAGGAAGGGCTGGCCAAGGGCTTTGGAGGAAAAATAACCACCCACCAGCCTGGAAATTAGGGAGTTCACAGGAGGCTGAGTTGTCTTGCTCACAGATGCTGTAAGACTGAGGAGTTTTACCCATCGGGGTTAATCTGACAGTCACCTTCCCCACCAGTGCCTGCCTCCACCTCCCCTTTGCTCCAGGAAGGAAACCCAGGTCAAGAGGACGGAATGGTTACTCATGTCATGCGTGCTTAGCAGCTGCCCATCTCAGCGTCAGGGTATGAACAGAGCACTCTGGAGGGGCAGGGTGAGGTTGCTTTGTGGGTAGTGGGATGCCACCTTCACTGTCCTTCCGTCCAATAAGACATGTAGCAAATGTAAATAAATCCAGTGACGACACATGAACAAGTCGTTGGCAAACGAAGTTCCTTTGACACAAAGCAGGAGGCTGCTGAGAGCTGTGGGAAGCCCTGGGCTGATGGGCCAGGATGCCATAGTGACTCATAGGAACAGGTCTCCCTGGAGTGGCTTGGGGAGAAGAGGGCAGAACTCATGACCAATAGAGACTATCTCCAGGTCATCTGGGTGATGAGTAGAAAAGCTCCAGAAGATAGCAGGAAGCTTGAGAAGGCAGCATAGGAGAAAGAAGAGGGAGGAAGGATCTCCACGTGGTAGTTGCTGGGAGGAAGGTCTGCCTGGGACCCAGCCTGGCCAGGGGTGGGGACTGGCTGCTTCTGCTCACAGTCTCAGCAGTGCTCATCCACTAGTGAGGGGTTGTTGGTGAGATTTGGTCCAGGAGGGACAAATTTAGGATAGCTGTTTTGGTTGAACAAAGGAAGGCTAGGACATACTGGATGGGAGGTGGAGAAGGTGGCAGTGATGATGCTGGCAAAGGGTGTAACCAAAGTGTGATGATGATGGCACGGTAACCCAAGGCACGTGTGTGAGTGGCACTGAATGGTTGTGTGCCTGGGGACCTGAGTTGGTATTATGGCTCCATCACTTCCTGCTGTGTGACCTTGGGGACGATACTCAACTTCTCTGAGGTTCAGTTTCCCCAGCCGTAAATGAGTGATCAGCACCCATTTATAAGGGATTGTCGGGATTACATCAGAGAACATTTAGTCACTGCTCAATAAGCAGCAGAGACCATAATGCGAATGGATCAACTAGGGACCCAGCAATGGTCTTGATGCCACATTTCACCTGAAGGATAAGGACTTTGCCACAGTTTGGTAGATAAGGCTTCTGCTAAGAAGACTGTCTCACTGGTAACTTGAGGGCAGGAACTCAGGGCTGAGCATGTTTCAATGTGGGAAGAGGCCTCAGTGTGCCCTGGGGTCTTCTTACGCATCCTGAAGACTCTACTTATTTCTATGTTGGAGGCTACTCAAGCTTTTCTTTTCCAATTACGTCTAAAGGGGGAAGGGGGAGACAGGTGTTTGAAGCCACTTCTGTGGCTTGTAGCAGGAGCTAGAGAGGGCCCAGGGCATCCGAATCCCACTGTATTGGCAGAAACACAAATACACAAATACCAGATGGATAATCTCAAGGATAAAAGAGGATTTAGGGTGACCTGATTTAAAGCTTCCCTTTTTCCTTTTTTGGGCAAAGCCTGGGAGTAGGGGGTGAGAACTCAAGACAGAGCCTTGTTAGAGTCTTGAATTTTCACTTGTAGAGTGATTGAGCTTTGGGAAGGGGTTTCTCCTTCATGTTTCCCTCCCATCACATGCCATCAAACCTGATCTTTAAATCTAAAACCCCATTTGTATTCCAGTCTGATCATGGGAGACTTGCTTGCCTGTGGGCCCCAGCTTGAGTTTGTGATTGACAGGAAATGTCCAGAGGAGTCTTCAGCAGACACAAAAAACCTCTGGGAAATCAGCCAGCACTCCGCCCAGCATCCCCACCCCCTAGATGGGCCACTGGGGAGCAGGATGATGGCAGATCAGTCTCTACAATGGCTTTTTATTGGATTTTCTCTGTTGGTTGTATTCCACGCTATCAGTCCCTGATAGGACAGCAAGCCACGAGAACCTAGCGTCAAGTTGATGGCCAAGTGCCGAGCATACCAATGACCAGAACTCTGCAAACAATTGGAGCAAGTGCTTGAAATCCCAGCCATGAGCCTGGCCGCTCCACATGAGGTCATGCATATGTCTTAGGTAACATACCAGTTGGCAATTACCAAACTCATCAGGATGATCTTCTTTTACCAGGACTCCAACCACTGCAGCCCCCATTATAGTAACAACCCCTGATCCTCCTTCCAAAGCCATCAGGTGTGTAAGTCCTGCTTTTCTGTTTATTCAGTGGAGGGGACCCTGCAGAGAGGACAAGAAGCTACTGTCTTCAGCCCCTTTAAGCCAGGGATCCCTCCTTCATACAAAGGCGTTCCTGGGGATTTGCTTTCCTTGCGGTTTGTTGGTCATGTCTTATAGGGAAGGGGCTCATTGCCTGGATGCCTGTTCTAGCCTGAATGTGCCTTCCACAGCCGGCGTGTTCTGAGGGATGGGGGGCAGTTGGTTCGGGAAAGGGTAGGACAGGAGCAGGTCTGGGCTGTTGCCTGAGGCTAGCTCAGAGGGATAAAACTCCTGCACAGTAAAGGAGTTCTCAGCAGAGGTTAGCAGGTCTCCTGTCAGGGTGGCTTCAAGAATTCTTTCTTCAGAATGGCTTGAGCAAAAGCATATCTGGGAGCCAGATGAACTTGAGGCATTTCCCTAGCCTGAACTCTTGGTCTTGTAGGGGCTGGTTCACTCTCTTATCCCATTTCAACAAGAGGGACGCTCCTTCATGCATCAGCAGGGAGTCCTGCACAGAACCTAACCATTCGTGGTTGCCCATTCTCACCACCTTCTCCTGAAGGATTCTTTCGAGTTCCTTTCCTGGGCTCTTGAAGCCCCTTGGAGTACGTGTTTGCAAACCTGCACCCTACCATCCCCGAGATCTTCAGAGGCAGGCTTTAGTCTGTTCAGATTTGTTTGCTGGTGTTCAACTCAGTGGCATGCAGGGAGGACAAGTGGTTCTCAAACCCTCCCTGTGGCTCAGTTGCCTGAGTTGAGATGATATTCACAATGCCAATGCCTGGCCCCATGCCCAGAGATTCTGACTCAATTGACCTGAGGTCTGGACATGGGCAGTCTAAGCTCCCCAGGTGATTCTATGTGCAGCCATGATGGAGGCCCAAAGGAGACCATCAACGAATCAGAAAGGTGACTCTGACCAAGTGACACCTCCTTTTTTATTTCTCTTTCTGGTGGTGAGGAAGCAGATTCTCTCGACCTCTATTCCTTCTTAGCATTTATCCATGGTTAATATCATTTGTTTGAGCCATACAACTCTTGAAGAACCAAGTTCTGGAGGGAGAGCTATTGGCAGGAGTGTCTGGGAACTGCACTGAAGAACTCACTAAGTCTTATGAAATCCCTGCCTGCAACAGGCTGCGTGCTCTCATTCTCCTCCAGCTCTACTCCGTGCCTGCCACGGTTTACTACACTGTAGATCCTGGCTCCCAAACTTGGTACTTGTCAGAATCCCCCACTCCAGTAGTTACAAATCAGACCTTTTGAGGGGTCAGATGTGCGAGGCGGTGTGTGTACGCGCGCGTGTACGTATATGTGTGCATTTAAAGCCCCCTCAGTGATTCTTCTTATGCATTTGCAGAGTGGGAACTGCCGTCCCAGGTCATCTCAGCTGGTCAATCCATGTTGCTCAAAACTCTGGGGCGTGCTCTCCCCTGAGGGACTCTGAGTCCTTGTGGAAAGAGTTGTGGCAAGTCCGAAAGGGCTGTGTGTGAGGGTCTGGTGGGTAGGGGGCAGGCAGCCCTGGGGGGAACATCCATGCGGACAAGATGTTTTGTGCCAAATTGTGACACCCAAGAAGACTGAATAGAGCCTCATCCAGGGCGAAGATGAATGAGATCTGATCTGAAAGCAATTGTTGAGGTCCAGTCCCACATGCGGCACGCTAAAGCTGTGGGACTTCAGAGGAAGAGACAGTCTGGGACTTTGGATTAGTAACGATGTGAACGGAGGAAGTTAAAGCTTTGTCTCCTTCTTCCCATGTCATCTACATAGGAAAACTAGAGACAAGGACACAGAAACAGAAGATGAAGCAGATTTGAAAAGCCACCAGAGCTCTGAGAGGAGTGGTACCCATTCTGTGTCATACCATCACTGTTCTCACCTGTGGCTGACTGCAGCACCTGAAGCTTGACCAGCTGCAGTCTGTCACCAACATGAAGTTGCTCCTAGAGCACTCTTTGTTCCTTTAGAAATGATAAAATACTACAAGCACGCAGGAGTATAGAGAATATTGTCCCTATGTCTCCATATTTGCTTCAGTTGATGTTTTAAAAGACTAGAACACTGTTAACCCTCACCTGTGCCATTTCCTGCCCCCTCCCTGCTCTTCTGAAATTGGTATTTATGTTTCCCATGCATGTTTTTATACTTTTACTATACATGTAAGTATCCACACATAATAGATGATATGGTTTTGTAAGCTTTCAAACTTTACATAAATGGTGTCTTACTGTATCCTTTGCATGTTTTTCATTTACTGTTGTGTTTCTGAGGTTTATCGCTGTTGATACAAGATCAATTTCATTATTATTTATTCATTCTTTTTCTGATGGGTGCTAAGATTGTGTCCCATTTTTTACTGCTAGAAATAACGCTACAACATTATTTACAATATATGTTCTATAGCCATGTCCTTAAACACAGGTGTTCCACTCTCTGCGATCATCGCGGCCCTCAGACCTGCTCCTCGCCTGGACTAGGCTCTGCTCTGGGGTCACCCTTCCCCAGCATGCAACTTGGCTCTTGAAGACCAAGTTGCACTTGAAGACCACGTCTTACACCAGAATTCTCCCTGGATCATCCTTGTCAGGGATTCCTACCCCGCCTTGCCACCCACACCTGGCCCCTCCTAAAAGGAATGTTCTTTGGCAGGAATGAAGAGCATGTGCTAGGTCACAGGGTGAGGAGACCTCGTGTGAGTGGTCAGCTTTAACTGGACCTCAAAGGAGGCTCTGTTCCCAGAGGGAAGGAGAAATGGGCGAGTTTTCTTGGTGAAGGGACAGCAAGAGCCAGCATAGGCAAAGGAACATGGCAGTGTCAGGAGAGGACCAGGCAAAGAGCTGGCCAGCAGATGGAAGCTGAGTGCTGCTGGAGAGTAAGAGGCTGGATTAGTAACATGATGTGAACTGAGGAAGTTAAAGGTTTCTCTCCTCCACCAGATCAGTGCATTTCAGCTTTGTAGAAGGAAGTGGCCTGGAGACCCTGAGGAGCAGAAACAGTGGCTCACTCCTGTGCTTCTGTGGTCCGTTTCCTCACTTTTCCCCATCCATCAAGTGTTGAGGCTCTGTGGAGTTCAGCTTCCTTTTCCCTCCATCACTCACATCCCACTTCCCATCACCTGCTTCCAAGCAAGAGAACTCCAGGTTACTGGCCTCAGGCAGCAGTCCAGCTGTTACCAGTAAACTGGAAGCTGACGTCACTAACAAGCGTTCAGGGAGCACCAAGAGGCAGACGAGAGGTCTCCTAAGCCTGACTCCTCTTTGGCACGAGACTAAGGAAGCGCCCCAAGTCCCAGTCAGAGGTATGGGAGACCAGCTTGTGTGTGTGTGTGTGTGTGTGTGAGACAGGGGAAGGTAGGTGGAGTTAGGGAGCTCTTTCAGCTTAGCTGGGCTTTGTGATTTCAAGTGAGCCTCTGCTGGGAGAAACAGGTTTGTTGTTACTGAAAGAACAAGTTTGGGTCTCAAGTTTTCTTTTGCCTTATTTGACAGCTCATAAAACTCAGCAGCAAATCTGAACTTCCAGCTCCATGGCTTGGAGGAAGAAGCCTAGGAATAGTTATTGACTCCTTCCCCTGTCCTTGGCTTGACCTCCCTCCCTCCCTCCTTCTCACCACACCAGTTAGAAATCATGAAGACAATCTGTTCCCAAGAGCAAGGGTGGAGGGCGGAAGGCTGGCTGGGCTGATGGGACCAACGCTTGTCAGAAATGAACAGGCCCATGCGACACTGAAGACAATGCAGAGGGAAAGAGCTTTTGGCTTCATGCTTTGACAAAGTGCCCTGAGACTGTATGGGCATGTGTGTGTGTGTTTCTGTTCGGTAAATCCTGGAAGGCCAGTGCAGTGGGAGAATCCGTATGTTTTCAGCCTCCAAAATGTGTCAGGTAGTTATAGTTGACAGTGGAGTATGTGAGAAACTATATGGTACTGGCCTCATTCTTCATGCTGCCACTCTGGCCTTTGACTTTGGAGTGGGGAATTCCTTAAATTCACACATCCCTGATCCTCTTTGTGGGTGACGCAGGCCCTGGCATACACTGTGCAATTAACAAATGTCAGCTGAATGAGTAGAATGAATAAACAAAAAAGAGTCATTGTGTAACAGAAGGTTGTTTATTAAGCACTTCCTGTGGGATCTCCTCAAGTCAAACTCATGAGAAAACGACTGTTTTTAGTAGGCTCCAGAAGGTTAAGTGCCTTGTCCAAGGTCTCATAGACAGGACTGTGTGTGTGCACATGGCATGTGTGTGTGTGTGTCTGTGTGTGGTGGGGAATGTGCAGGAGAGAAGGTTCATGGCATTATTTTATGCATTGCCCATTCTTGCACCTTCATCAAGTCTGAATATGTGAATTTGCTGAGGCTGATAGGACAGTGTGGGTTGTCCCTGGAAGTTGGAAGAGGTGACAACAAGGTTAGGGGCCTTCCATGTGGATGCCTGCTGTACCACATATCCTGTAAAAACAGAACATTTACGAATGGTAAGAGAAGCCCTTATGTACACAAAATAGGGAGGGCAAAAGAGAGGAGGGACAAGGACACCGACGGGGTATTTTGCAGATATTTAGAATGGCCTCCTCCATGAGAAAGGAAAGAAGAAAGTCATAAAAGAGAACAAAGCCAGACCAACTCTTAAAAATTATTTAATAGAAAGTCCAATGTCAAAATGTAACAATAAACAAAAATACACATGTATAAATATGTATATATAATTAGACCTATACACTTTCTCAGACCCTTTTCAAAATGGAATAGAATCATCATTACATCTTGGTGGTCAAATTAAAAATAATATTCAAGCGACATGGGCCCACTGCTGCGTGGGGGGTAGTACTACTGGAGCACTTCGAGGGTTCAAAGAATTCCAATCAGGAGAGAGCTGGGGATATTGCCAGTGTCCTTTTCTGGAGACTCAGAGAGGGAAGATGAACAATCGCATGGCTCTGTCCAGTGTACCTGACCTTTGCTTAGCACCTGTAGCCACTACTGTCTAGGGATAGCTCTCCTTTAGGGTTTTGAATGATTTACATTTATGTTGTTTGTGAGTGAGTTTTCTTGCCTCATCTCCCAGATTTGAAGTTCCTGGGGACTCTGCCTTAGGACTTTCTTCTTCTGCAGGCCGAATGTTGCACAGTGGTTTGGGGTGCTATTCTGGCATGCTGATTTGCACTAAAGCAAAGGTGTTCAAAGTGAGATGTGTACATACCAGGAGGTACCCAAGGTCTCCCTCAGGAGTTCAGAGAGAAAATGCCAGACCTCTGTTGATAATATTTTGTGTCTTATTCATTTAAAGTTTCTATGCTCTGTACTTTTTATAATGTGCCTAATATATTAGTACAAAAGTAAAGGGATATATGCTTTACATAAATTAATAAACATACAGAGAGAGTGCATCTCACGAAGATTTTGCTGACAGGCATGTGTAATTGAAACAGATGGGGGCCCACTGCTTTGCAGAATTCATGTGCAGGCAGAGTGGTTAGGGAGGCCGCCTTCCGGGCTCCCACGCTCACCTGAGGAAGCCTCTGCAGGTGTTCAGAAGAGCAGTGCTCCAAGATACCTCCCAGACCTGATTGAGAGGTGATGCTTCGTAATCTTGATGCAAGATTTTCCTTGAATGTAAGGCCATGTTCCTAAATAAAATGCAAATACCCTTGGGAAGAGCAAATATGCAGCCATTAACAACCGGCATGGAGGCATTTTGATCCTTTCCTGGCAATGAGGTGGAGGTGAGTGGGAAGTGGGCCAGGGTGGAAAATGGAGAGAGGTGCCCTAAGGCAAACTTGGCTTATGTTCCATGAACACATGGCCCTAAGGGGACCTGCCAGGGCTCTAGTTTTTAAATGGGTGAATGTGAGGCCAAATGTTTGTTGGTTTCCAGCATCAGGATTACCGCTGGACAAACTCTAAACACCTGGGCCTGTGGAATATCCGAGTGGGAATTGCTAGCCACAGAATTACAAATTCCTCAGTGAAGAGCAAGAGGAAGATCTGGAAAAAGTGGGTGTTTGAGCTAACATCTTTCCGAGGGTCCAGAAAGCTGGTGTTGCTGTTGAGTATGCCAGGAGGGAAGGGGTGGGGGTTTTGCAATAAAGGTCAGCCCCAAGGTGCAGCAAGGCCCAGCGTCCCTTAGCTAGGAAAATTGCCTTCAGCCCCAACTCCTCTAGCCTCTCAGGGGAACTGTCTTCTGTTTGAGCTTTTTCTTGAGTTTCTGTAAACAGTGTTGGCTTATAGCTGGTATTTTGATACGTCTAATTCTTTTCCTTTCTCCAAAACATTTTTCTAATTATTTTTCTGGGGGTGGGGAGGGGGGAGAAAAAAACCCAATGCTCTAAACTCTGAGGTTATTTGGAAAACCTAAAAGGCACTGCAAGTTGTCTCCATAGAGAGATTCCGCTTGTCTCTGAGCCTTCCCTGACTCACATCTGCAGAGCTCCCAGCTCTGGCAGCTTCCAGTTGCCTGCGAGGTCTTCCCTCCACAGCTGTCTAGGCCTGTGGGTATTTTCCACTTGCATACAATTTGTCTGTGCTTTTAAAAAATCTCCTTTCTTTGGCAGGACTCGGGTGTGTATTTGGGACCCAGCAGAGGCTTGGCCACCGGGTGTATGTGACCTAATCCAGGGGAAGGCTGTTCAAGAGAGCTGCCTTTAGTTAGGATCACACACTAGACAGGGAAGCCCTCTGCTGCTTCCCGTATATTTATTTTAGGGTGCATTCTCATCCCTGGGTCTAGGCCAGCCTGGTCCCAAAAGGTATTTTTAGGCTTGGTGGCTCTAAAGAAGGTCATGCTGACCCAGAGCTGTCCCCTTTGTGTCTCCAAACCAGATCCAGCCCAGGTTAAAGTCCTTGAATTCAAATAGCTTTTGGCAGAGGAAGACGAGTTGGGGCTGGGTAAGGGACAGAGGACACCCTGGGATAAATCATCTCAGCAAGCACCCGTGCACTGCCGCAGTGAGGAGGGAAAGCCCGGCCCTGATTGTGACCACACCTTACCTGTCTGGAGGACCTCAGCAGCGGGCTGCAGAGGACACAGCACCACCTAAAGCTCATATTTATGCTCCCTGAATCCCCGGCAAAGCCCCAGGAACCCTCTGTGGCTGGCCTGGCTCACTGTCCTGTCCTTGTCTCTTGCTCTTCTCTCTCCCTCTACAAATCTAAGCTCCAGCCTCTGTACTGCAGGCTGGCCCTGGACAGTCCACACTGGCTCCCCTTTGGGCTGAGTCCTGTGTTGTCCTCTCAGCCTGAAAGTCCTTTAGTAACACTCTCCCTCAGCCCTCTGACACATCTGGGCTTTGATATCACCTCTTTCAGGAAGCCCCTGATTACCAAAACTGGGCTGGCTGCCACCGTGAGATGCTCCCACAGCACTCAGGACTTTTCCCTGTAGGGTACTTCCATACTGCCGCTCTCGCTATGGCTAGGTTCCTTGAGGGTGGGTTTAGTTCAGTTGTGCTTTGCTTGCAATTAGCACAGTGCCTGGAGTGTACCAGGGGCTCCAGAAATAAATGAGTTCAATGAATGAATCCTTAAGACTGGAAAGGCAATGCTAAAAATGCTACACCTGGGTCAACCCAGATGAAGGGACCCCAACTCCACACACTGGGGTTAGAGCATCCCAGTGGAGCTGCTGAAATGCCACAGTCAAGTCGACATGGATGAGGGGGATGGTGTGTGAGACATGCGGTGGTTGTATGTGGCTGGACCACGCACACGACATTAGGGATGTGTCCATTATGCGTGTAAGGCTGGGAAAGGATGTCAGCCACAATACCCCAGCTGGCGGCCCAGAGGAGTCAAGCAGATGTAGTAGGGCATCCAGGCACAGACGGGGCACAAAGCGAGATGAGTAGCAGACCTCGATTCTCCCATGTGAGTTGAACTCAAACACTCAAGAGTGATGGCTGGTTTTTCCTGTTTCAGTATCCCTATAGTTATACTAATACTTTCCTAGACATTATCTTGGAGATTACAGAAAGGCAAAATACAGCTCTTTCTTGAATTATTTCAATGATAAATTTCCTTTCTCCATGTATCTCTCTGTATATGTATGCATGCGTGTGTATATGTATGTGTGTTAAGAAAATGGATCAGAATCTAAAATCCTAGTAAGGCAGCTGCCTGGATCTATTCCAGGAAAAGAATAATTTTATGAATTTGCATCTTGGTTTGAATGGAAAAACTGGCTTGAAATCTATTGCAAAACTTTCTTTGCTTGCTCGCCTGTCAAGAGAGAACAGTCCCTGAAGGTCTGGACTGAAATGCCAGGACACAGGGGCTATTCTCTCTCTTTGGAGTCAATGTCAAGAGGTCCCCCTAAGGCGCTAGAATTATTTTCAACCTAGAGACCCTAAGGGACCTCTGCCTGAGTTTATGGTGTTCTTTATACTGCCTCTAAGTCTTAATCAAATTCAAAGCCTTGGGCTAAAAATGGAAGCAAAGAAGGGCGAAATCAGGGTAGAGAGGGCAGACACTATTAGAATGGAGCCTTCAGTTTAGAGGTGAATCTTCCCGAAAGACAGCAATTTCTGTGGTTCCCAAGTTATAAGGGCCATTTCCCACATCATCATGAAGGGACATGACAGCTGCCAGGTTAGAAAGAAGCAGGATCTTGGGGGCCACATTTCAAAGGAAAACTGGACATGACAGCCCCTTTACACAGGGACATTCTTTTGCTTCCTTCAAGCAAAGTAAGGAAGGGTGGGAGCAGGTCCCTTCTAGGCAGTACCTTTAACAGTTGCTATGGAGACATGAGTCATCTTTAGAGGATGTGATTTAAGAAGCAAGAAAAGGAACTCTGAGGAGTTCCTGGGCTCTTCCGACCTTGGAATAAGTTATTTAAATGTCTATCCAAGTCATTACATGACTATCTAAAACATGTAAGGTCTCAAAAGAGATTCCCATCTAGTTTCAGTGCTTAAATGGACCTGGAAGATACAGATCCCCAGTCCAAAGATCAAAAAGAGACATCAAACCCTAGCCCGCAAGAAAGGATTTCAATACAAGTCAGTGGTCCAGGCATTGCCTTTCCTCCATGCTTGGAGATCAGATTGTCCCAGACCCCCAGGAAGGTTAAGACTTTTAACTTTAAAAAGATACAGCCTGTGATGAAACAACAAGCCTTGGGAACCCAGGAAAGAAATCACAGCACTCGAAAGCCTGTTCTGGTTGCATCTGGTTTCTAACTGCAAAAATACCAGGTTCCTTTTCCAGATGCTAGAAGGATTCCAAGGGGTGAGACATGTGCCTAAATTCCCAAAGCCTTTTCCTCTGGGCACTGAAGTCCTCCTGTTAGCCAGTGGCCTCTCCTGGTGTGTGTGCAGCTCAGATAGGGGAGGCCAAATACAACACTCCCCATGAGGAAACCAAGCTGGTGAGGAGCCAGAGAGAGATTCTGGAAAGCAGATGCCCCCAGGGGGTGTTCTCACAGTGTTGTGAAGGGCATACAGTCATAATCAAAAGAATGTGGAAAATACTTAAATGACATCTTTCCTTCTTTCAACATAGGCATTTATGTTGGATAGATGCATTCCACACTTAAGATCTATTATTTAGAACGTGGGGGTAATAGATCCACTTCACAGGATTATCAGGAGGATGACACAAAACAATTATAAAATGCCTAGCACAGTATCTGGCACAGAGTGAGTATAAATGACAAATATTAGTTCCTTTTTCCTCTTCTCCTGAGATTAGATTCCAGATAAGGTACAAGAGTCTCCTGAAAAACATGGCATAGCTTGTGAGTCCTAAGTTTGTCCCGGAGGTATTCACTCATAAGCCTCATCTTTACCATAGCTTTTTGACCCCTTTCCAGAGACATACAAAAAGGTGACTGCTGAAGTCAAGGACACCATTCCCCTTGGAAACACACATCCATTCATTGGCAAAAGGCAATTCATAGACCTCCTTCATGGAACTCCAAAAGGTTTATTGCAGGCACATGTGTAGTGTGACAGCTGACTGCCTAACCCAGCTCCTCCCAGGCACACTGGAGGCCAGGCATCCACTCATGACACCATGAGGCCAAAGTTCCTGCTTCAAGCCACCTTTTCATTATGCCCCTAAATACACATTCCCTCCCCACCAGTCATGCCTTATTATTTTTTTGGTTGGGGTTTTAAACAACAAAAAGTCCAATCTTTGACAGGTACGAAGACATAAAGCTCTGAGAATGCCTTCCAGCAGGGAAGCGTGGAAGGCAGATCTTATGTAAAACTGTAGTGTGCAGTCAAATATCCTTTTTCTTTAGGGGAGGCAGAAAGGACAGAACTTTAGATACCAATTATTTTGCCTTTCGTAAAGAACGTATCAGAGTCCCGAAGTCTAAGATTCCAACTCAGTATTTTCTTGGATTAAGAATTTGAAAATATTTCTTCCTTTAAAACTCAACATGTTTAACCATGTTTCTTTTCTATGATTAGTAGAGATAGAACATTTAAATTCTTGCCCAGTGTCAAAGCTGGACTTGTAATCCACATGCCAACCTGCTTCATAGGCAACGAGGTAAAGTTTGTAAGAGGTATCATCTCTGTTTTTTAGCAGGCTTATGGGAGAGTCTTGCCCTAAGAGAAAAACAGGGATGAGGCTGGGAAGAGGATAAAGTTATAGCAGGATAAAGTTATAAGAAGATAACAAAGCAGGATGACATCACATGGGACTAAGAAGGGGACTGCATCATCCCTGGACCTGCTCCTGGGGGCTGTCGGCTTGTGGGCGTGGCCGCTTCAGATGTACAGGTGAGCCCTGACGCAAAGGTGCCTCCTCACCTTACAGTGAGGAGTGGATGGGGCCAGTACAAAGACTGAAGAACCAGCCCTCCTCCTGGGTCCGTCTTTGCTAAATTGAGTTATCCCAGCCCAGGCTCAGATCATGGGCACTGCGGACGGAGAGAGACCTGTCTTCCAACAGGCTGCTGTGTGCGTAGCTGCTGCAGTTTCTGAGGACTGACCTAGTTTTCTCATCTCTGGACTTTATACCTTCTTTGTCCCTAAATAGACCACAACACCACTCTGTGTTCTCTGCAAGCCTGGGGCTAGGAAGCATCGCTGAGGTAAAGGCCTTTTTTAAGGTTCTCTGCCAATAACAAACACGTCTTCAATTATGAGACCAGTACTCCATGATCCTGAATCTCCGCCAACCAAAAGAAAGCTGTGCACACACTGCTGAACTTTTACAACTCTACAACTCAGAGGACATGAGGCGTGTGCAAGCCAGCTGTAAATCTTGTTGACAGTCTTGCCCCACCCACTGGCCACTAGGCAGCTGGATTTTCAATTTCACCCCGCACACGGCCAGTCTATCAACCCTCTCTGCTTAATGCTCTCAGTTCATTTCTCATCATTTTTCTACCTCCACTCACCAGGCCACGTCCCCTCCCTTCCTCCTTCCAGCTTCCTGAGCCCCACACATATAACAACTAGCAGAGTGCACCAGCACATACATTGGATTATTCTTTTCATTGTGTCTGAGCCAATCTGCTTAATGTTCACATACACATGGGGAAAAAAAGGTAAAATATTTTTGCTTTAGATCCTTTCAGAAGGCATAAAAAAATAAAGTACAAACACGAATCACTTGACAATTTTATGATTAAAACCAACAAATGGAAAACAGACAGTGTTGGGTGTTGCTGACATAATCAAGCATTTCATGCGGACCCGCTCAACCACCCCATTTCTCGGATCTATTTCTGGATGTACCAAATGTGTCTGAAGAACTCACTTTCGCACAACAAAGATGTATCCAGTGTTAAACACCGGAGCCAGAACCCGGGTGAAAAGCTGGTGGTTCAGGGCAACATCACTTCCGGCTTTATTAAACACTCAAAAGTCAGGTTCCCAAGAAACGCTTGGATCTATGCACAAGTGTAACATGTCAAAAGTGTTCAGTGTGACCGTGAGAGAAATGACATGAGCATGTTTCATCTTCGGGTAGAGGGTGGTGGTTTTCTGGGAAGACTGTCTGAGACACCGAGTAAAGAAATCAAATGGAAGACGTTTAGCATGTGCTTAATTCTTGCTTGATAAGAACAAGAAATCCCGGAAAAGGTCATCCACAGAACAGTGAACAAAGTCCCAAGTGAACAAGTTTGAGGTGGGGTTTAGCAGTTCGTTTACAGTTGTGGAAAACTATTTTAGTCACTTGGCCAAAAACCATAGGAGGGGAGGCAACCTGAAACCCTAGACTACTTGACTCTCTCTGCATTTTTCTACTTGAAGCAGGATAAAAAAGCCTAACATTTTGGCTGCATCTCTATTTATGTAACAGCCACAGCTGCTCCCCAAAATAGCTGCTGTTGGCCAAAAGAATTATGGGATTTTGTTGCTAATATGTGAATCTATTGTCCTTAGCAGTCTGCTAAGTTTCCTTCCCTTCCTTTTTGCCGTCCCAGGTCTAAAAGGAGATAGGGAATCTCACTATTCGCACATCAGTGGTGCCCTCAGTCATGTGGATAGATTTTAAAATCGAGGCTCATCTTTTCGGCAAGAGCAAATTGACACAGAACATCTTAACTCTCTACCTTCTGCGGGTGGCTAATATCGAGGCCCTTCAAAGTCACAACCCCAAAAGAGAGAAACATACAGTGCTCCTGTCTTTTTTGTGGGACAAACCCAAACCCGGACTGCTGGCGTGGCATTTAATAGGATGCCCTCCCCTGAAAGTAACAAAGAGAACCCTCGTCAAAGCTATCAAACACATTAAAAAAATACAAAAGTTATTTTCTCCTTTTGATTGCTATTTACTTGTGACAATATTTGCTAAAAATATCACTTCTGTCTTTGAGAAGAGATCATTCTCTTCATATAATATGGAAAAATAAACTCTGCTGAACACTCAGTCAACATTCCCCACCATTGCCAGGGGCTTTTGGCTTTCACATCTCCAAATATCATCATAAGCATAAAAGTATTATGTTTTTGAGTAGGCAAACACTTTTGCTATGTCTAGTGTGCTGGAAGTAAGAGAAAAAGGAAGTGGCAAGGCTCATGTAGCATTTTGAAGGGAGAGAGTTACGAAATAGGATGGTTTATTTGCTAACAAAATGAAAGGTAACAAGGTGGTTTCAGGCCCTCCTAAAAAGTCATAGGATGTCCCCTCACCTCTTCAGACCACTTTCAGCCTTGCTAATGATTGATAAGTTATTAATGGAGCCCTTTAGGCTAAGGGTAGGGAGCCCTTTAGGCTAATTATCAGTGTCAATGCAAAGGAGGGCTCAACTTCTGCACCCAGGATCATCTTAAAACACTGAGCTGGATGAATGGGAGAAGACAAGGATCCATAAAAACAGTAAAATGTTTATTTTCTTAGAAAAAAAAGTGAGGAAGAGGGATTCAAAATGATTGTGATCACACTTCCATCTGCATCTGAGCAAAGCCAATGTTGCAAGCTTAATTCTTGATTAAGATACCTATTAAATCAAACAACCTGCCACTCACTCCTACGTCACTTCCAGGAGTCACATCACAGCATGCTTTTAATTGATAATAGCTTCTCTACTTCTTCTGAGCAGAGAAACAAGGCTTGGCATAGCAACCATCCCATCTCCAAAGCTCAACACTGCCAGTAAGAAGCAAGGCTCCAGTCCATCTCTAGACTGCGTGCGAGAGATGGGGAGGAAGGAGAGAGGGCAGGAGATGCTTGTCTTAGAAGCAGAACCAGTTTAGAAGAGAAGTTTGATATCTGAGTTCACCACTACCTCATCTTATAGAAAATAGGTTGGAGAGCATCTGTAAAACCAACAGTATCTTTAAGGTGAAATTGCAGAATTTTGCTGCATACCTGGACACAAGAGAAGTGAAAAGTTGCAACAAGTTTTAACTAGCAGCAACAAAGAAAGTTCGATAACAGTTTTTTTTGTTTGTTTTTAGCAATATTCCTTTGCAAGTTCATTAAGAAACACTGTAATTTAATGGGGCGTACGATATGGAACGATCTTCTTTTGCTATAGTGCTGTTCGCTGAATAGAACCGACCTTTGCAAAGATTTCAACTGGGGTGTAACCTATTTACACAGTAGTAGCTCCTGGTTTGAGTGGTAAAATTGGTGCTATGTGATATCCTCTTCTTCCGAACAGTAATCCCGACCCTTGGAGGGAAAAAGAAAAAAGAGCGTGTGAATGATAAATTCAAAGCAGAGCCTGAAATAGTTACTTGTAATCAATTTTCTCTCAGTATGTCTCCTTGCAACAGAATCCAGGCTTTGTCAGTGATAGCTGGCACTGGGGTAGCTACGTCATAAATACATGTTAGCTGATTTATAAGCTATACATACCTCAAGGCATGAGAGTTTTACCAAGCCCCAAATAAGCCCTTATTTTATGTTGGTAAGAATTTATATTATAATAGCCATATTCAAGAGTCAGCCTTTCACTAAGAAATTACAAAATGGCCAATCCATTCAGGAGATCAATTTCTTATCAGGAAGAATGAACAAGCCACATTCTACAGCTACATCCCCGTGCCTGAAACTCAACCTTCTACAGAGGGAGAGCATACAATCCAGGGATGTCTGAGTTTAATTCACTCTAAAATGGATTACAAACAACAACAAACAAGAATCCTTTAGACATGCATAACAGGTCTATGCTTGGTATGTGTGGGATGCACAAGAAAGGCAAGGATGCTTCTGATTCATTTGCTAACAAAACAGGTTATCTGAAGCTCTAAGGACTGTGTACAATGGTTACCTGTGAACATATTTTATCCTTTCTCCTTTAGGTCATAAACTCAATGAAGACATGATTGGGGCTGAGCTTTAAGGATCCACATTTAACCAAGCCAGCTTGTCTTGGTCAAAACACATGACTCTCTTGGTCTGTAACCCATCACAGATAGTAAACAACAAAGGCACCTGTCCTGCCTGTGTTCTGATGTCATAGATAAGGGTTTTCTAAAAAGTCAGGTGTTATTATCATTTGTTTCCTTCAACTTTTTCTTCTAAAATACACACTACATGTTTCATTTCTTTTTTGGCGGGGGTAGGGGATGTTCTTTTAAAGGCAGAATTTTCAAAATAACTGAAACTTATTTCTAAAAGTACCAATACTTAACGATAATAATAATTTTGCATATAACTATTTCTCAGATGTATTACATGTTTTTTAGTCACATTATCTATATAACAGAAATATTTTACATTTTCCTAATATTTAAGCATTATCAAAATGGATTATTTTGTGTCATGTGGCTGGGTGCTAATCTTGGCTCTGTGACTTCCTAGCTCTGGGATCCTGGTAAAATTACCTCTCTGTGTCTCAGTTTCTTCATTTGTAAAATGAAGAGAACAATAGTACCTATTTCACAGAATTGTTGCAAATTAAATGAGTTAATAGTATTAAAGTGATTAAATCATTTTTGGCATATACTTTTACACATGATGTATATGTGCCCATGCCAGTGTGTTTGGCAAATTAAAAAATACTGCTGGCTGAGCATGGTGGCTCACACCTGTAATCCTGCACTTTGGGAGGCCGAGGCGGCTGGATCACCTGAGGTCAGGAATTCGAGGCCAGCCTGGCCAACATGGTGAAACCCCATCTCTACTAAAAATACAAAAACTAGCTGGGCGTGGTGGCGGGCACCTGTAGTCCCAGCTACTTGGGAGGCTAAGGCAGGAGAATCGCTTGAACCTGGGAGGCGGAGATTGCAGTGAGCCAAGATCACACCATTGCACTGCAGCCTGGGCAACAGAGTGAGACTCTGTCTCAAAAAAAAAAAATACTGCCACACAATGAAGTTTTCAGGCCTGTGGCAGCAGGCAGAGCTGCTCACTCCCATGCCAACTGGCCCCAGATTGCTTGCCCCCTTGAATGGGATTCACCCCTTAGCATGTTTTTGTTTCCTCTACCATCAGATTGCTAACTCCCACCCCTGCTGCTTGCAGAGTGTCTGAGTCTAGTGTCATCTCTAGGCTTGTTTTACTTGCTGAACAAAACCTCTCCTAAGCAGAGAAGCTGGGTAACCAGTCTTCCTGACAAGAGGAGTGTGTACTTGGCAGTCATCCCATGGGCAGCCTCCCTCGTGTCACTGCCCAAGCAGATGCCATCCCTCCCCTTGGCCCAGGCCACTCAGGAGACATGCTCTGAGTCACACACTGGAGAGCTAGAAAGAACTTCAAGGTCCCTGGCCACTGGGGGTTTATTCTTTAATCTGGGGAACAAGACACACACAAATGTATCCACACAATGCCATAAATGTCAAATGATGCTCTCCACAGATCCCAGATCCCCAACTCACAAGGCTCAGAGAGGAAACATACAAATGGACCCAAGTATTCAGTTGGAGAGGAAAGGCAGGGCTCATGGAGTTTTATTAGGAAAGGAAAGTGGACATCTCCAGTGTACATATGTACATATACACTGTTGTCTGACATCGTGTAAATTGCTGGGCTTTGGTTTCCCGGGGATAGTCATGGTCTCCATCCCACAGAGTTATGGTCAGGATTAAACGGGAAGAAATATAGTGTCTGGCAAGTAGTCAATAAGTGTTAGCTAATGCTACTATTACTACTACTGCTATTATTATTGTAATTGTTGTTATTATAAACCCTGTGTTTGTTCAGTCCCCCTGGCAGGGGAATAGGGACCTCCTTCCTTAGTGGCTGTCAGGTGAGGAAGGACTATGACCACAAGCTGTCATCTGATAGGTGCCAGGGAACTCTTCTCCCACCTCAGCCTTGCACTCCAGACAGGCCATAAACCCATGTACATGAATAAAACTGCTATGGCAGAAACCGAAGTCCCTTGATTACCTATGACTAAATGAGGCCTCAAAGCACAGTCTCAGCCAGCCAATGTGGGGTTTAGAGGGTGCTTCATCCACGAGGAAGAACTTGGAAGGAATGGCAGACAGATACACACACGCACACACACACACACACAGGCACTCATGCACACACACGAACACGTGCACACACACACACATGTGCACACACGTGTGCACACATGTACACACACATACATGAAAAGTGGTGTTCTCATTGTCTTCCACTTGGTAAATGAGTTTCTGGGCTATGCAGTAGAAGGACCATTTCAAACCACAGTAAAGGCTCCCCAACTCCACCTTTTGAGGGACAAATACAATGTAAACCCTCTTTGTAAACACAAGATTCTGCAACTTTCATTTCCCAAGCATTGGCTACTCTGAAATTATTATCATTACTATACAAAGGAGGAAGAAAACAGCATTAGCTGCTTTGCAGATATTATTTCACTTACTATTTATATCAGTCCTGCAAGGCAAAGAGTGAAGCCCTGATGCTTGTGGGGAAAGCTCAGAGAAGCACAAGCCCACAGGGCTGCTCCTTGCCTTTGTTACAACTGTAGTGACTGATAAGTAAATTCAAATTCAATTCAGCTTCATTTTTTATTATCACCTGTTTCAGCAGCACTGAGAAGCAACTGCTTTGGTAATGAACTTTAAAATCAAAACACATTGAAAGAAAGATACGGTCATAAGTCATACAGCCATCCATTCTTAGTGCCATTCTAAGAAAGGAGACCTGAGAATGGTGACTACCAGAGGTGATTACCTTGTGCAAAGGATAGTAGGCTTGGGGCGAGGATGAAGAGAGGCTGGTTAAGAAGGAATAAATTCTAGTGTTCAACAGCACAGTAGGGTGACTAGAGTTAATAGTAACATATTGTATATTTCAGAGTAGTGAGAAGATTTGAAATGTTTCCAACACAAAGAAATGATAACTCTTTGACGTGATGCATATCCTAAGTGCCCTGATTTGACCATTACACACTGCATGCATGTATCAAAGTATCACATGTACCCTATAAATATGTACAATTACTATATGCCACTTTAAAAATAAGTAAGTAAATAAAAATCAAGGGGATTTAAGAGAATTGTCATTGGAGGGGCCCCATCTCAGTATCACAGGGGACGCCATCTGCACACTGGTCCTACTGGGCAGGACAGGGAGCCTGCTTCTGTAGCACGACTTCATGTCTCATTTAATTTTTAAAGAATTGTGCTAAAAAGAGAACCTAAAGACCTTCAGCTGTCAGAAGGCAGGAAGTGGGAGCTGGGTTTGGGAAATACACAACAATTCTTTGCTGAAGTATGCCCTTCCCCCTTAAAGGAACCCCAAATGGAAATCTTTGTCAGGATGCGTTACTCAATTAGAACTGGAGGCTCTTAGTCACAATCCCCTGCTTGTGCAAAGGACACACTGAAAGCTGCAGAGAGCAAGATCCCCAGGAGGCCCTCGAGAGCTGGAAGCACAGAAACTCCTAGTGATGCTGACAAAGAAGGGTTGTTTGAAAGAACCATCAGTGCCTTCGGGTACAGACTCAAAAAACCCCAAGGAACCTTTGCCTACCGAAATTTTTCCAACCGCACCCTACTCTGTGGAGAGGTTTCCACATCTTCTTCAGCTATCTGTATTATTATCCTTCTGCAAGTGTAAGTTGATGTCGATGCAGGACACACATTTCTAAAGTTCTAGGGTAATGGATTTTTGTTTGTTGAAGTGTCTATGATAAGAATTAGAGGTATTAAAGAGTAGTAAAGGAAAGGATATCATCCTAATTTTAAATCCTACTAGTTTAAAGAGAAACAGCTCAAAGAATGACTTTAGGAACCTGTTCCTCCAATGTGCCTAAAGTACTTTTCCTCCACAGATTTAAAATAGACAAATAGTCTAGGCCAGGGGTCCCCAGTCCTCAAGCCATGGACCGCTACTGGTCCATGGCCTGTTAGGAACCAGGTCACAGAGCAGGAGGTGAGCGGCAGGTGAGTGAGTGAAGCTGAGCTCTGCCTCCTGTCAGATCAGCGGCAGTGTCAGATTCTCACAGGTGCACGAACCCCACTGTGAACTGTGCATGTGAGGGATCTGGGCTGCACGTTCCTTATGAGAATCCAATGCCTGATGATCTGTCACTGTCTCCCATCATCCCCAGATGGGACTGTCTTGTTGCAGGAAAACAAGCTCAAGGCTCCCACTGATTCTACATTATAGTGAATACGTAATAACAGAAATAAAGTGCACAATAAATGTAATGTGCTTGAATCATCCCGAAACTACCCCCACCCCACACCACCCAACTCCCCATCCGTGGAAAAACTGTCTTCCACAAAACCAGTCCCTGGTGCCAAAAAGGTTGGGGACTGCTGCTCTAGGCCTTGCCATTCAGTGTCAGGTATGATCTCATCATATATGTTTTCAGTATGTTTCTGTAGACATGTATGCATTCAGCCCAATACACACACCCCTAAGACATGTAACAATCAGTGTGAACTGAGTATTTTCCCACTGGAGTAGACAAGATGAAAGTGACTGACAGGAAGTGTTGAATCTGTTTCTCCATCTGTAAAATGGGGACAATAAAACCTAACTTGCAGAGTTGTAGGGATTAAACATATACATGTAAAGTATTTAGCAAAGCTAGGCACATGGTGGGTGCTTAATAAATTGTAGCTCTTATGATGATATTGAAAAATGAGACCAACTGGTCCAACAGTAAATAAAACTGTCTAGGTGAGAAACGGGGCCCACATCTCAATCAGTTCACATTCAGATCCTCAAACAAGCCAAGTACCACAGGGCCTTGGTGCTTCTCACTCTGTCCTGGCTGGCTTCTCCTGCTCCCATCCCATCTCTTTATTTTTATTTTTTCAGAAAGAGTCTCGCTCTGTCACCCAGGCTGCAGTGCAGTGGCATGATCTCAGCTCACTGCAACATCCACCTCTTGGGTTCAAGCAATTTTCCTTCCTCAGCCTCCCAAGTAGCTGGGATTTCCCTGCAGTTGCTCTAGGGAGAAACAGTCTCTTCCCTTCTCAGTGGTCCTTCCATTGTACCACCATGTTGTACAGAATTTTAGGCAAAATGTTTGCCTCCCTTATTGAGGGGGAAAACATGTTTCTTGTCCATCTTTGTATTTTGGGTACCTAAGGGAATCCTTGTGTGGCCCACATCCAAGGGTTATGAACACTCTGGCTTTGGAGGGAAGCAGTGCTGGGCTGTG
The DNA here is from genome assembly GCF_000951035.1 of Colobus angolensis palliatus. NCBI lineage: Eukaryota > Metazoa > Chordata > Mammalia > Primates > Cercopithecidae > Colobus > Colobus angolensis. The sequence continues at coordinate 1,149,939 of NW_012114400.1, read as the reverse complement.
GGGTAGCAGGGTGGAGTCTGTTAAATGGTATTACACAGAAAGTGTCCTGGTTCTTTAGCAAGGGAAGAAAACCATCAACGTTTTGCACATCATGATGGAAGATGCAGCCTTTTTAAACAATGCAACTGATAATAAATTTTGAGCAAAACTATTTGAGCACACAGAATAGGGCATAGGCCCTGTTAAAAGAATAGCTTGGAACTTAGGAGAGGGGCAACAGGACTGCAAAGAGAGGAAACTCAGGTTGATACTAGAATCCCACTGTCCATTATTCATTATTTGTATTTATCTAAGTATTATTGCCCCCGCTTATCCATGGGGAGTTTGTTCCAAAATTACCAGTGGATGCCTGAAACCTCAGAGAGTACTGAACCCTACATATACTATATTTTTCCTATACATACCTACCTATATAAATTAGGCTCATGCCTGTAATCCCAGCACTTGGGGAGGCCGAGGTGGGTGGATCACTTGAGGTCAGGAGTTCGAGACCAGCCTGACCAACATGGTGAAACCCCATCTCTACTAAAAATACAAAATTAACTGGGTGTGGTGGCATGCACCTGTAATCTCAGCTACTCAGGAGGCTGAGACAGCAGATCACTTGAACTCAAGAGGCAGAGGCTGCAGTGAGCCGAGATCATGCCACTGCACTCCAGCCTGGGTGACAGAGAGAAACTCTCTCTCTCAAAAATAAAAAAAGAATTAGGCATAGCAAGAGAGTAACAACAATAACTAATAATAAAATAGAACAATTATAATAATATACTGTAATAAAAGTTATGTGAATGTGTTCTCTCTCAAAATATCTTACTGTACTATACTCACCCTTCTTGTTGACTCTGGATGACTGAAACAGTGGATAAAGGGGACTACTAATACCCACGTAAATCACATGTGGAATCAGATCCAGTTCTCTTTCTATAACGTTCAGTCAAGTATCTTTTTTTTTTTTTTTTTTTGAGATGGAGTCTGGCTCTGTTGCCCAGGCTGGAGTGCAGTGGCGTGATCTCGGCTCACTGCAACCTTTGTCCTCCCAGGTAGCATGCACCACCACGCCTGGCTAATTTTTGTATTTTTAGCAGAGACAAGGTTTCACCATGTTGGCCAGGATGGTCTCGAACTCCTGACCTCAGCTGATCCACCTACTTTGGCCTCCCAAAATGCTGGGATTACAGGCATGGGTCACCACACCCGGCCTCAGCCAAACATCTTTTTTTTTTTTTTTTTTTGAGATAAAGTCTGGCTCTGTCGCCCAGGCTGGAGTGCAGTGGCGCGATCTCTGCTCACTGCAACCTCCGCCTCCCGGGTTCATACCATTCTCCTGCCTCAGCCTCTTGGTAGCTGGGAATACCAGCTAATTTTTTGTATGTTTAGTAGAAACAGGGTTTCACCGTGTTCGCCAGGATGGTCTTGATCTCCTGACCTTGTGATCCGCCCGCCTCGGCCTCCCAAAGTGCTGGGATTACAGGTGTGAGCCACCGTGCCCGGCCAGCCAGATATCTTAAACTATGTCTTTTGCTTTCATCACAAAAAGTTCTGAGTTAAAGAACCTCATGGTAGGGCAATGGAGTCAGTAAACAAGTCCGGTCAAGACTCTTGGGTCTGTAGAAAGCAAACATGAAGTTTTGTAATAAAGGCTCACGACAGAAGTTCATTTTAATGAGGCTTCTTTCTGTCTGGAAGTGTAAGCTGTTATGCTTGTCATAAAGCAGGCTCTTGTTGCTTGGTGACTAGCTGAATGATCACCTAAAGAATTTTTCCTCTGCTCCTTTACCTGTCTGGATGACACTGGGAATCTCTGTTAGCTGCTGGACTGTGCATTATCACTAAACTATATTTCTAATAACATAGTCACTGAGATAATGTCCTTTTGTTGAATAATTTCCTCATTCAGTAAGACTTTTAAAAATTTATAAATTTATTATTTCAATAGCTTTTGGGGTACACCTCATCCTCCCTGTTCTGAGTCTCCCAAGTCTGTTACATCCTGAGTCTCAGTTTCTTGACTTACTGTTATCCTTCCTTGACAGCCTTTATCCTGTACTGTGGGACTTAACTGCTTTCTGGGTGGCAAACAGCATCTTGATTAATGAAGCACAATTGCCCCATCTGCATTCTGGTGCATAAATTTAATAGGCATCTCCCTCCTCTGTCCACCTAACATCTTTTATCCCCTAAGCCCTTCCTCCATGTTTTACCATCCAGAGGCAACCTCAGATCCAAGTTTCCATAAGAATCTGTATGTTTCAGCTCTGTCCTTGAACCAGGATTGCAGGAGCAGACAACCACGTTCTGTAGCTTGAGCATCTGTGCATAACTAGCTAGAACCTGGAACACACAGGAAGAGGAGGCTGGAAAAGTGGAAGGAAGGCTATCCCCAGGGGCTGCTGGGCTTAAACCTCCTCCTGCAGGGCTGCAGCGCCCTCCTCCTGTAGGAAGCAGGTGCCTTCCACCCCTTTCCCAGGGCTGGACGTGTCAGAGCCTCTTTAATCACAGAGCACTTTCAGCAGCATTTTCGTTTACAGTCAAACAACAAGTCATAAGAACAGTTTTAAATGCCAAAGACATACTGAAGAAAAGCAAAAAATAATTAGCTGTGCTGTTAATGTCTCCTCCCCCGGCTTACTTCATTAGAAAAATCAATCGAGGCATTAATGGCTGTCTCCGACTCTAATGAGCTTTATTCTAATTAGACTCACACGTTATTATTTCAGCTGGAAAAAGGTCTCGTTTGTAATGAGCAGTGGAGTGTGACAGCCTCTGACTGTTTCTTTGACCATATATAGGAATGATCACCATGATAATAACAGTAGTGACAACAATCCTGGGATATTGGGCTTTTCACTTCCAAGAGAGAATAAGTATTAACTAAACAGCTTTGAAACTCCTATGAAGTGTTTATTATACCCGAATCCCCATTTCACCAACAGTAAGGAGGATATTTTGGAAGCTTTAAGCCATATACTTTTTAAGCTTTATTTGAGGCTGGCACTTGGATGACTTCAATGATGTTCTTTCCCCACAAGGAGGTGAGCAGGAGAGAGGATAAAGACACGGAGAAAGAACGCAGACGACCATGTTCTCTTGGCCATATTGAACTGATGTCCGAGAGCAGGCCTTGGCAAACTTCCTCTGGGAAGGGCCATAGTAAATATTTTAGGCCTTGCATTCCATATGGTCTCATTGCGATTCAACTCTGCCATTGTAAGCTTGAAAGTGGCCATAGATAAAAGTAAATGAATGAGTATGGCTGGGTTCCAATAAAACTTTATTTATGGACACTGAAATTTGAATTTCATGCTGTTTTTCACATGTCACAAAATAGTCTTCTTCTTTTATTTTCTCCGAACCATTTAAATGTGTAAAAACCATTCTTGTCTCACAGGCTGGATGTGGCTTAAGAGCCATAGTTTGCCTGCCCTGCCACAGAGAACAGAATTAACCACCAGTAGCATCAGAGGCTAATGCTGTTCAAAGGTTTTGCCCTCTTCAGAGCTAAAACAGCAGGGATAATTTCCACCTTAAGAGACATCTCTCCAGAGCTCTTCTGCGAACACTGTTCTTAGTTTACAAACATGGAAACAATGAAAATCAAAATTAAATGGAAAAGTTCATCTCTAACAGCATCTCTTCCCAGTCTTCAAATTTAATTTCAATCTTTGTCCACATGCATGACATTTTTATATCATTTCAATCCTATTATAGACACAGTGTTTTATTTTGTTTTTCACTTAACATTATAACATTCTTCCCTGTTGTGACTGACTTCTTCTAATCAGACATATCATAATTTTTTGTGGAAAATTTCATTGCTATTTGTTGGACTTAATTAAAAGGGATGCTATTCATTGGACTTAATTAAAAGGGATGTCTTAGTGTCTTCTCAAGTGTAAGAGTTAAGATTCAAATGCTACCACCTTGCCCCCAAGCCAGGAAACTGGGAAAACCCATTTGGTAGACTGGAGCCTCACATACTTCCCCCAGGATTCACTTCATTTTGGACAATGGCTTTAGCAAACCTGGCATTTTAATTCATTTGCCTCTTGACAAAGATGTGCCTTCCAGACAAACTCTTTAGAGCTCTTTGTTCTGAAAGAGCTCTCTGTTCCACATACACACTAGAATTTATATTGAACTTGGATGGAGGTTTGGGGAGACTAATCACACATCTCCTTTCATTACGGTTTTTAACCAGGAAATATCAGAAGGAGTTAGATGAGGATCAGTTTTCTTGCTGGATTAGAGAAGTTGGCAGGTCCCCATTAGTCCCTTGCCTCACACCTGTTGGGACCCTCTGGATGGTGACTGACTCAGCCAGTCACATGTGGAGAAAGGAGAAGAGACTGGGTTTGCCCCTTCACTGTTCCATGGGCTGCGCCCCTGAAGAGGGAGAGGTGAGGGGCATACTTTAAGTTGATTCCTTTCTTTCCTCTCCACAAAGGGGGGTGACACTGTTTGAGGGACCACAGGGCTCACCTTCCCTTCCTTTCTCTTTGCTTTCAGCATAGGAAGCACATGCGTTTGGCCAGGAAGAAGATTTCAGCTACTGATTGGAGGGCCCTCTCTCTAGAAGGCAGAGAACAATGGACTAGCCAGACAGGAAGGAGAGAGGCCCAGAGGGCAGTAAGGAGTGGGCATCTGGGGCCCAGGGTTGGGGAGAACACTTCTGTTTGGCTTCCTTCCTCTTCCAGGGCATGGCTAAGGTGGCCAAGCTGCATGCACCGCAGAAGAGGAAGATGAGTAGGGCCCATGGGACTTTACTATGGAGACTGAGGCTTCCACTGCCCTGATTAACCAATTTTCTGAGAATGAGCACTTTGGGAGGATAACAATCGAAGGAGCCCCAGAGGACACATGGACAGGCTGGGGCCATCAGAACTACTGATCCGTGGGGACTATCTGGCTTACTGAATTATGAAACGCAGGTTAAATTAAGGGTTGTCACACATTTGGCTAATTGGCCAATAAGAACAGCAATTAATAGAGGTCAGGCAATTCAACTGCATCTGTGCCCATGACTATCAGAGCCCTTGGAAACAGCAGTGATTTCAAGTGAAATCTAAATCAGCAGTGTTTCCAGGGACCTAGAGCAGGGCCCATGGCCCATATGTTAGCACTTCCTGAAGGTTTTCTTCCACCCAAATCCACATGTTGGGACCCAGGGGAAGGTGTAGTAAAGCCAGTGACCACTGGGTAATCTGCTTTTGTTTTTTCTATTTGACACTCGGTCAAAAAACACATTCCTGTTTTCATAGACTTCTTTCGATTTTGAGGAATTTAAAAGATACAGAAAAGCATGAAGAATGTAAAGACACTATATTCCCACCACTAGACATAAGAACTATTTTTGTACCATCTGCTGCTAGCCTCTGCCCTCCTTCTAAGAAATGAAACTACCACCCATTGCTCATCCCCCATCCCCGGGTACAGCAGTGTTCATGGGTTTGGTCGGTTTGTATGTTTGGTATCATTTTAGATACTTTGATATTCATGTTATATTGATATAACAAATACACTACACTTTTATGTGTATATGAATATTTAAATATATAACAGATATAAACACATGCCATTTGTAAATATGCCATATAAAAACTGATGGTGCTTAATAAATATTTGTTGAATGTCCATCTATAAACAATGTATTTTTATGTTTTTAATGTACATGGTACCATACAATTTTTATCATTCTGCATAATCCTCTCTTCACTTAATAATTGTATTTGAAATCTATAATTGTGACTATATATGTGTGTGTATATATATACACACATATATATACACACATAAAGTCACAATTATAGATTGTGTATATATATATACATATATATGTGTATATATATGTATTACTACAGTGCAATATATATTCTTACAGTGCAATATTATGCAGCAGTTAAGAGACATAAACCAGGCATATATATATATATATATATATACACACACACACACACACACACACACACACACACACACACACATATATATACAGGCATATATATGCCTGGTTTATGTCCCTTAACTGCTGCATAATATTGCACTGTAGGAATATGGAGGATTTTAATTATTTGTTTCTCCATGGGTGAATACTTAGTTTGCTTCTGTTTTTTTGGCTATTGAATAAAGAATGGTGCAGTGAACTTTACTGTAGCTTAATTGATGGTTTTTACTGGTTTGTACTAACATTACTTCTTTATATATTATGCCTACAAATCGTTTGATGTTTTAAGTGTTATGAATATATTCCAAACTTGCTCTGGATCCACACCTGGGAATCATTCGGCCCATTAATAAGGTAGATACTGACCATGATACTCATCTGGCTCCCTGTGTCTGTTTTCAAGTTGTAAGAAACTCAGAAGAGAGGCAGGGTATGATTAAGCATCTCTAAGCAAGCCTCCAATAATCAGTTTTGTAAATACGAGCTTACAATTTTTTGGTACTCCTTTTTGAATCAACTTAGAAAAATGGGATTGAAGTGAGGGGAGTCTAGAAGTGTCTACTCCAAGAACGCTTTCTCTAGGAACAGAGCAGAATGTGCCTGCACTCGATAGAATTGTGAAAGAGAGGAACAAAGTGCACCAGAAATAACAAGGTACTTCAGAATAAATTTTTCAAGCAATGTTCAGAACATAATATGCCTCATAATTCCTTCCCAGCTGATATAAACAGGAATGTCTCATTCTTTGCTATGGAGGGTGCTGTTTAGTGGGAGATGAAAAGTTGAGGGTAAATTGGATAAGACATTCTCTAAAGTTCCTTCCAAAGCCAAATGTTATTCTTCCAGATTTGAAGCTCCCTAAAGACAAGAATCATATTTTCTAATTTCTCATTATGTGCTTCTCATGGTCCTGGCTCATTTCTAGGTCCAGAGAACATGTTCGTGTCAAGTTTATTAAATGGATTAAAGAAGTCAGTCTTACAATTTCTATGATTTTGTTTGGAGCCCCTTTCCTAATTTCTTTTTGTTGTTGTTATAAGCATATTTAGGCTGATATTAATACTTTCTTTTTTTTAAGAGACAAAGTCTTGCTCTGTCACCCAGGTTGGAGTGCAGTGGCATGATCACAGCTCACTGCAGCCTCAAAATCCTGGGCTCAAGTGATCCTCCTGCCTCAGCCTCTCAAGTAAGTGGGACTACAGGTACATGCCACCATGCCTGGCTAATTTTTATTTTTTGTAGAGACAGGGTCTCGCTATGTTGCCCAGGCTGGTCTCAAACTCCTGGCATCAAGTGATCTTCCCACCTCAGGCTCTCAAAAGTGTTGGGATTACAGGCATGAGCCACTACACCTGGCCAATGAATATCTTTTAAAAGGCTGATAAAAACCTTTCAAATCAGACTAACAATTAAGAGTAAAACTTCCGAACAGAAAAAAATATATAGGGATTCAGCTGTACCCATGCCATTGACTCACTGACTCATTCTGTAATCACAGCTCGAAAGTTAGCACAGGTTATTTAATGGCTCTGTAAGTGTTCACAAGAATCTAACTCCTGAACATGTTTATTATACCACATAGGAGGGAGGTGGATGAATACACTGGAAAGTGTGCGATTCTAATACTCTTTCTACAAGGAGATATTTGTACCATAGGAAGGCACTTGCTCACGCAGGATCCAAGTTTCTAAGTTCTGCATTTTCAGGTTCAGCCTTAGCACCACCCCTCAATCCCATCCCAAATCCTTCCTGTAGAAATGGCCTTGATGGTACAAATACAGGTGACTTCAACCAAAATGAAGGCTACCAATCACAGAGCACATAAACATATCAAACACTACTGGAGACTCTATGTGTATTTTCTTCAACATCCCAGACAAGTCAGTATTATTTCTCAACTTTTTTTTGGTGAGGAAAGTGAGAATCAGAGAGTTTAAATTAATCTGGGGTCACACAGCCGCTGCCAGAGCCAATCCTTGGCTTTGGCCCAGGTTTGAAGCACGGGCTCTTTCTCTAGAACCGTGCTGCCTCCTTCCCTAGGCCTCTGTCAATCCAGTGACCTGGCACTGAGCTTGCTCTATACCTGCTATGCTGCTCCAAGTAGAGAGCTCTACTCTAGGAGTCTTCCAGGTCACATTTCCTGCCTTTGTATGCTTCTGTCTCCATTTGAAGCCCAGTGATCTATCTGCATCATTCACTCATTCAACAAGTTTCTTAAGCATCTTTTTGTCCCAAGTCCTGTGTTGGTTCTGAGGAAACAAAGACAAATGAGATCCAATTCTTATCCTTAGGAAGCTGTCAGTCTAAAGTGAGTCTTTTTAGATGTTCTTAAATAATAATGCAGTAGTTATCAAGACTGGTACCCTTTCTCTCCCTGCGTGTTCTCTGTAGGGCTGACGCAACATCCATGGCTGCCAAACCCAATGAATGGAAAGGTGATGGGCAGGAAGAGCAAAGGATATCTAAAGAGAAGGCAGGGAAAGAAGAAGTTGAATGGGAACAAGTCAAGGGAATGAGACGCACCAACATTCCTGTCTCTGTTGCTCTCAGTGGTACCTTGGGTTTCTTTCCTTGTCCAAATACTTGAATCCACGGCAAAATGACACCATTCAGTGACTGTGCCTCACACTGCTATTGAGTTCAGAGCATTGCTGGCCACATCTGATGCACAGAAATGGCCTGGTTTTTATTTGGACTCATGACTATGTTGTGTTAGAAACCGAACTCTCCTCTTCTTCTTGCTCCCTAAAGAGCCAGGCTGATAGATCCTCAAGAATTTTCTGAAAATCAAGCCCTCCAGAAAAAAGAAAGTGTGTTGTATTTCTTTTCAGCTTGTTGTCTGATTCATTTTCCTTGATGGACTCATCTACTACTGTTAGCTGTATGGGCACGCAGGATCCTAAAGCCCAGAGTATGCACACACTTCACCAGTGGTTCCTACACCAGTGTCATCATCATGACAATTAAGAAGTCATCTGTATAAAACTATGCAGTAGAGATAAAACCAAAACAGACCGAGTCACATCCTTGCCTGTTTTAATTATAACTCTAATTTGGCTGAAGAATGAGGGAAGATCAACTCAGAAGAGAGAGGTGGCAAGGTAAGGTGATGAAGGGAGAGGAGACAAAGGAGACTTAGTTATGAACAAAGCAACTTGGTTAAAATATGTTTACCATGCAGCAAAACATTGCTTCATGGAATGACGATGGCAGCCCTGCCCACTGCTAAACTACATATGCCAGCAAGAGTATCTCTCTGCCAGTGCTGAAGGCTTTGGTTGCCACTGAAAGTGACAACCTGCTGGGTGGGAGGAACACACCATGACTTTCTCTGCACACGTGGGGCAGGCCATGTTACATTGTTCAGGTTTTGATGTGACAGTCCCAGGTTTTCTCACCATTGCTGGGCACTAAGCAGGCCTTTACACACACGGTTAAAAAATAAAACCCATCATCATATCCGCCACATCTGCCAAAATTATATTTGGTTCTGTAGCAACTCTGAGGTTAAATAGACTACAGAAATCGTTTATATGTAGAACCCAACACCATAGTTCACAACTATGTGCAAGTCACTCTTCACTGGATGAAAAGTAAACGTCTTCTGATCTCTGACACACTGACTCATAACATGGATCAGACTGATCTGATGTACTGTCAAGAGATACTTCTTGAAAAAAATTTTAATGCAGATTTACCATGACCTTTCTCACCAATCAGGTTGGTTCTGAGGCCATGGAAATCATGCCACTTCAGGAACTCAAACATTTTGTAAGTGTAAATGACTGTTCAATAGATATAGAGGTCTACAGATAAACATCTTTTATTTATTTTTATTTACTTTTCTGACATGGAGTCTTGCTCTGTCGCCCAGGCTGGAGGGCAGTGGTGCAGTCTCTGCTCAACTGTAACTTCTGCCTCCCAGGTTCAAGCAATTCTCATGCCTCAGCCTCCCGAGTAGCTGGGATTATAGGCGTGCACCACCAGGTCTGGCTAATTTTTGTATTTTTAGTATAGACAGGGTTTCACCATGTTGGCTAGGCTGGCCTTGAACTGCTGACCTCGGTCTCCCAAAGTGTTGAGATTATAGGCGTGAGCCACTGCATCCAGCCAAACAAACATCTTTCAAAATTAGCTTATTTAAGTCCACATACTGCTCTTTCTCAGACATTTCCTGAAATGTCACATTGAATAATATCAATCAACAGAGCCCGAATCTCAAGATCACACAGGAATATGTGAGATGCAGTAGGCATGCTCATGGCTCTCCCTCAGGAGACTGAACTATTTTTACAGAGAGGAAGGAGGGGATGTAAGAAAGGAAGAAGAATGAGTTTGCATGGTGTCATCTGTACTCAGTTCCCTAATCCTCTTTAAAGTCACAACTCTCTATGGATAAGGTCGCCAGCTAGGCTCATGCATGCTCATGACTGCAGCTGGGCCCTGGATCTGACGGAAGCACATCAGCAAACTACATAATAAAGAAATCCACAGTTTCTTTGCCTGGGGCCCATGGCCAGGTTCCATGGAGTCTTACAACCCAGAAATTATACTTAAAAGTTTTGTGTATATGATTTGTGCATTTTCATAGGGAGAGTCTTTGTAACTTTCATAAGACTCCAAAAAGATGTACAAGGCCCAACAAAGTTTAAGAAGCCTTTCATCAGAAACAGTAACCAGGTGCAAATGGCACTGTACTAAGATACTCTTTATTTAATATTCAGGATCCTCTTTGAGGAAGCCAAGGACTCCCTGGTAATCAGCCAGGGTCTTACATCTTCATAAAGCAAAATATAAATCTCTGGTTTTGCCTGTAGAAGACACTATTATTGCATATACCTAAAAACGTGTTTACTTTTTCTGCTTTTTACAAATAAACTGGAATGTACAGTGGAAAGCATATCTTAACATCTGATGTCACCTGTATTTGGTACTATATTCAGAAACTCCTCCACAGGCTGCTTTAATCTAGATTCTGTCTTTCCTCTTTAGGTATAGTGAAAAAATGAAGTTTAAAATCACTGCTTTGCTCCACAGAAAACTGTCACTTTCTTAAAGCTGCAAAGTTAGGCAAATGCTGACACTTCAAATAAGATTCTAGGAGCCTGTGAATCATGAGGTATAATAGTAACTATAGATTCCAATGGAATAACGATGGTTAGATGGCAGAGTAAAATATAATGAGGTGAATAGAAATGAGGCGGTTCCCACTGGTTCACAGTGTTTTTACTCTCCAAAAGGAAAAGCAAAGGTAAATCAGATTATAAGCTTCTTTGAACTTCCACTGCTCTCCTGACAATCTGTCTCTCTTGGTCACCTCCAGTCGCAGCAGAGTGTTGTGGTCTCCTACCACCAGCATAGTGAAATGGTACCAAGTCCCAAATGTCTGGTTAAAGAACCTGAAGTTTCAACCCCTGAACCAGCTTAGAAGGCAAATAGTTGCATTCCATGGAGGAGAACCTCACTCTCAGTGACAACAGCAGGGTGAGGGTGAGGATGGTGGTGGTGGTGGTGATGGGTGAAGGACTCCTTGAGCAGAAAAATAATTAGATTTTTTAAAAATTCACTTTTAAAATTGAACTTGTCAAAGCAAGGGACTGTTTACTATTTATATTGTACTCTATAATTCCTATCTAATTTTGTATCCTGAGTAACTAGCAAAATGCTTAGTATAGTATTCAGTAGGTGCTGAATCTTTTTTTTTTTTTTTCTGAGACGGAGTCTTGCTCTGTCACCCAGGCTGGAGTGCAGTGGTGTGATCTCAGCTCACTGCAAGCTCCGCCTCCCGGGTTCAAGCAATTTTCCTGCCTCAGTGTGCCACCACACCCAGCTAATTTTTGTACTTTTAGTAGAGATGAGGTTTCACCATGTTGGCCAGGCTGGTCTCAAACTCCTGACCTCGCTATCCGCCCGCCTTGGCCTCCCAAAGTGCTGGGATTACAGGCGTGAGCCACTGCGCCTGGCCGAATCATTTTTTTAAATTGCATTTTTGCTACTTGCTTTTTTTTTGGTCACCATAACTTCTTAGAAAACCACTTGTTCAACTGTGGTGCAAAGGTAAACAGCAGCTCTGCACTGTGACAATCTCTGAATTAGAGTAGTCCAAAATGTGCAAATTAAGTTTTACTATAAATATGAAACCACCTTTCAGTCCCTGTTTCTATATACTAATGGGGCTTTTACATCTATTTTGAGGAAGACAGAGCAGAAATTTGTTTTTTGGTATCCAATGACAAATTAGGTTAGAAGGCAAATTCAAGCCATGCCCTAAAGACATCCAATAAATGTGAAGGCTGCAGCAAGGAAGGGCACGTTTACGTTTCCATAGGTTTAGTCAATTTTGCTTCTCATTAATTTAAGGGAGAAAAAAAGAATTACTGGACATTTCTGGGAGATGAAATCTTAAAACTCAAGGTCTCTCAGCCTGACTCAATCTCTCAACATGAAGCTCTAGGTGAGTTTAATCTTCTTTCTGGTTTTAAACAACTCTGTAAAATCTGAATAGATTTGACTTGCATTTATGGTTGTCCTCATGCTAGCCTGGATCACATAAATATTTAGCAATGGTAAATGCACAGGAAAACAATCTGGAAGAAATTTGGAAGAATCCAGCTTTCAATTTTGGTTATATAAACTATGGCAAAGATTACATTAAGCAAACACACGTATTAAGGAGGAGTATTTAAATTTTTGGAGGCTTAACGTTTAAATGACACATAAGATAGCATATTCAAAATATTTGGAAGGATGAGCTTTAAGAGAGGAGAGGCAGGAAAGCATGGCTCAGAGAGGATAGAAAATTGCCTGTAAGAATCTACAGCTGGGTACGTGTCATGGCTGAGATAGGAGCTCTTCTTCAAATGTAAATGTATTCAATAGTGGAAACAGTGTTTATGTTGAATCTACTAATGCTCCTTTGTCCAGGGAAGCTTCCATCCAATAAATGATCAAGTTATCAACTTCATTTTTGTTGTAGTACAATCATACTCTACATTATGGATACAAAAGCAAAAGGGGATCTCAGATTTCAGGTGGGAGCAATGAACTTCAATGTCAAGTAAAAGGAGATAGAATTTCAATTACCAAAATACACTGGGCCAGGCACGGTGGCTCAACGTCCATAATCCCAGCACTTTGGGAGGCTGAGGCAGGTGGATCACCTGACATCAGGAGTTCGAGACCAGCCTGGCTGACACAGTGAAACCCTGTTTCTACTAAAAATACAAAAATTAGCTGGGCATGGTGACACACACCTGTGGTCCCAGCTATTCGGGAGGCTGAGGCAGGAGAATCGCTTGAACCTGGGAGGCAGAGGCTGCAGTGAGCCGAGACTGCACCACTGCACTCCAGCCTGGGTGACAAAGCGAGACCTCGTCTCAAAAAAAAACCCACATTGGATATAGATTATATCGTTTTAAGTGTTTGCAAGTGTTGTTTAAAAAGATAACTTAAAATTCAGGTTTCAAGTTTTACCATCTACTCCTACTATGCAAATCTTTTTCTTGCCAACAAGCTAGTTGGGGAAGTCCAAATAAAGAAAGGATGAAAAGATCTTCATCATTCCAGTGGGAAGAAAATACAGGTTGAATATTCCTTATCTGAAATGCCTGGGGCCAGAAGTGTTTTGAATTTTGAACGTTTCCGAATTTTGGAATATTTGTGTTATATATACTTAACCAGTTGAACAACCCTAGTCCAGAAATCCAAAATGCTCTGAGCATCATGTCTGCACTCAAAAAATTGCAGATTTTGGGACATTTTGGATCTCAGTTTGGGGACACTTAATCTGTATTTCTTTTTATGCTTCTCTTTACTAAAAAAGGTTACTGACAAATTGAACAGCTTTTGAACCAATATGTGAAACTTGGCAACTGTTCCTGGATGAAGTTTCCAACTTAAAAAGTCATTCATAAGCCACAATTTCACTGAAAATAAAAAATTACTATACTTTAATAAATATTTATTTATGCATATCTGAGGAACATTATAGATTTAACTCTCATTTTAATTCATTATCCATCTCTATTCTTCACATTGGTGACCTTTACTGGTCTTTTAATGGTGGCTTAGAAGATTATACAATTATTCTCTCAGTGGGCCTACCTCAAAGTGGGATCTGCTGCTAAATAATACTAACGAATTTAAGACCTCCTTCATTATCTTCCGTTGAATGATATACATCATAGAAATTCATAAATAAACACTAAAATAAAAGGGCAACACAAAGTAAAAAGAAATACAAATTAAAACTGAAAGATTTCAAAGGTAAAATCAGCCTGTCATGCTTTAACCATAGTGTGATATGTTCTGAACTTAGGATTTCACTCTTCTTTAGAATAAAAAAAGTATAATACTTGGATTTGTAACTCTAACATTTAAAATTCACCCCTTTGAAGAGATGAATTTAAATTCTATAAGTATGTAAACTTTTGATTATGACCATATCCCATACTTCATTCCATTGATTAGCACATGGCACACTGAGATCAAAACTGTGGGTTCAATTTCCACACAGATCAACTTTGTAACTTTGTATCTTACTGTCAATATAAATCCCCACACACTACCAGAGAAGCAACTTGGAGACAATGCTTTGGAGGCAGACAGACCTGGGCTGGAATTCCAACTTGTCCACTATTAGTCTTGCAAATCTGAATAAATTACTCAAGCATTCTGAGCCTCAGTTTCCTTCTGTAAAATGTAGACAATACCTGTCGCAATACCATTATCTTGAGATAAGTATAAATTGAATTAGGTATAACATGCTTGCAAAGAATTCAGAGCAGTGCCACACATAGGCCCTCGATAGGTTTCGGCAGGTACTAGGGGCCCCCTTGCTGTAGGAGGTTAGTGCAGGGCACTGGGTGCAAAATGACATGCAGTGGTCAGAATGCTCGGTCTAGGAAAAAAGACTGCTTATGGATTTCCAACTGACTTTACATACTTTAATAAGCAAGGACAGTCCTGGATCCTGGGAATCTCTATTATACATTAAACATTCTTACATGCACTTTATTTTGGAAGGGCAGTGACTTTTATTTAACTCTCCACTCAAACCTTCACAAAAATAGCTTTATGACATAGAAACAAGAATGTTATTGCCCTCACATATGAAGCCATTACTATACTTCCCTTGAAACATGTAGGTTATTTATTTCACTTCTTACCTTTTCAATTTTTTCATCCAGCATTCTGAAGAATTCTTGTTGGCTTTCAGAGATGTGCATGCTGAAAAACAAAGGGTAGTTAAGTGCATATTTTAGTGTTTTGCTAAACCTGGTCCCCTCAAAGGAAAAATGCTGAGTCCCCCAACTTTGGGGAAGACATTTATTTATTGCAGACTTTTCCACTGAAATACTCTGAAGTTACATTAAGGATAAACAGTACAGTAATCCTGCAAATGTGTTTCATAATAGTCTATCAGTGCCTATGACTTAAAGGAAGACAATTTCCTTTCAATGTACAGATGCTATTTATAGTAATATTACTAGGAGCTGCATGCCAAATTTTTTCTTCAGATACACATTTGTGATTTTAACAAAAGCATGAGCAAGCAGCACATGGCATATTTCAACACTGCACTGAAAAGAAAAATAAAAAATAAAATGTATCCTAGTTATTGTATTGAAATATAATTTTACAGAGTTGGTCAGTATCAGCATGATCTCCAGCTGACTAGGGGTGTGGGCCGGTGGCAAACAAGCTGAGGATATACAGATGACCTGATATTACTCCTGAGCACGTTCTGCACTGGTAGCAGCAGATACACCTCTGAAAACACAATTCCATTGGAACATGGGAGGATGCATGTCTGAGTAGCACTTGCTCTGTGTTTCCTGTCCTATGACATTTAACAGCCTTCTTAGTGACACGACTGACAAGGCTGGTGGGGACAAAACAAGATGGTAATGAGAGCAGGGATGAATTACAGATGGGAAGGGCATGGGGAAGTATAGGACTTAGTCTTAATGGGCCATGGTCTTAATGACAGTTGTTTCTACCTAGCAGATAGCTGTGGGTGTTCCAAGGAGGTGAAGGATGCTGGATAAGAGAGGTTATCACACAGCGTTTTCTTTAGTGACTATCAGTGCCTACGGGTTATCCTGTCTGAGGAAGGGGGTTGAGCTTCTGGAATGAGCTTCTTCCCTTCATATCCAAGTGTGGCGAAGAGCCCAACGGACGTACCCTTTAGCATCATGCCTTGTCCTTCAGGGGCCACAAGGAGGGGCACGAGTGACCTGAAACCCTCCAGGCCTCCTGTGACAGACAATGGGGCCTGAGGCTCAGAGGAGGTTCTCCCCCCTGTATAAAAGCAACATTAAAATCTGTGAGCAATGACATTAACTCAGCTATCAAAGGAAAACAATGTATATATCTGATTCCCCTAATCAACTTTCATGGTTTACAAAGCACTTTCACATATATCATGTAATCTTACTGCCCTTTATCTGATCATTCAAATAAGGTAAACATTTTGTTTGGGAAACACGCCCTCTCTTATTGCAGGTTTGAAAGGCAGAACAAAATCTGGGATGATGAGAGTACATTAAACTGTCTCCCCTCTGTAGGATCCTGGACAGAAAAGTCAGTTTGCATAGCTGAGTTTTCCCAGGTTCCTCATGTTTTCACTGTCTCAAGCACCAAAACATTTTTTATTTGAGCCACGTTGGATATAAATCTTTCTAAATTTCATATTCTTATAATAGAGGATCTCTCTCATAAACATTTCTTTTTTTTTTTTTTTGAGATGGAGTCTCACACTTTCGCCCAGGCTGGAGTACAGTGGTGCGATCCCGGCTCACTGCAACTTCCGCCTCCCGGGTTCAAGCGATTCTCCTGCCTCAGCCTCCTGAGTAGTTGGAACTACAGGTGTGAGCCACTGCGTCCAGCTAATTTTTTGTATTTTTAGTAGAGATGAGGTGTCATCACGTTGGCCAGGCTAGTCTCGAACACCTGACCTCAGGTGATCCACTCACCTTGGCCTCCCAAAGTGCTGGGATTACAGGCATGAGTCACTGTGCCCAGCCAGATCTCTCTCTCTCTTAATATAGGTAACTGGATGGACAACCATATGTATATGTTGCCCCAGAAATGTTGCCCTAGAAAATATTCCAGAGACCTCATAAAAAAAGGCATCTTTAGGATTTGACGTTCATTGTGGAAACTCACTGATTGGAGTTTTTAGCATATATTGCCTTGAATATAGCAGGAGGGCAAAAAATATTTCTTAATTAATTGACAGAGTCCACCTATTTAAGTTCATGTGATTCATGACCCCTTGCTGAAGCAGCAGAGTTTGTCAGCATGGGTGATGTGCAGGGCCTGAGTTCTCATCTATAAAACCAGGGCTGGTCACTGAGGTCCCTTCTACTGTCTATGATTGTCACTAACTTCCATTAGCTCCTGTATTTAAATATCACAACATGAAAACTGTGACATTTGGTCAGTACTCATACATATGCACATGAGAGGTATAAGAGGGGGCATTTTTAAACAAAAGTAACTCTGCAAATGTATCTGCCACCTCTGTGATCAAGAATGCCCTTATCACAGGGTCAGGATCCCTATCAGGGGCTTGAGACCAAAAGTGGTGGCTAAGGACCTCGGGATGCTTAACTTCGGGAAAGCAACCACAAAACTCTCAGTGATTTCAGTTTTGTGTCGTCCCATGATATAGAAATGCTCCTTTTTTTTTTTTTGTCTAAGAACATTAGAACATGCCTGCCTGCCTTTGCCACATTTTATAACTCATGAAGAAGAGTCACATACCAGACTGAATCACTCTCTTGACACCTTGAAGTACAGTGCATGGGTTGTGTTAGAAAAGATTGAATGGAAGGAGGCTTTGTTATTGTCAAAGCCCGGTGTACCAGACAGGCTCCTCTAGATAACCTGCATTGTCACTGGAAGTGTGTCAGACATTGCCGGGGAAGCAAATGCCCACACGGGTCACCTGTGCATCGTCTCAGATATGGTGTCATCTGAAAGCAGGAGGCCTTACTCTGCTGTTCTCCATGGGATTATTTCAGAGAGAAGAGAAATCTCTTCAATGAGACAATTTTTATTCTGATGAAATAAAAATTTCCCCATATCAACTGATTCCCGTCTAGATAAACATGGGTCCCCTCTTCCCATGTGAAAGAAACTTATCCACACAGTGGCATGAATACGTGTTTACCTTCAAGAGTACACACTGCACTGTGGAAAACAGTCCCTGCATAACGACTTGATTCTAAAATTCTTTCTGATGCACAATTTGATGATTGTGAGTGGGGAAGATGAGGAGGAAGAGCTCACTGGCTTTTCTATCTTTTTTCAAGATATTAGAAAGGGATCACTGAATTGTTTATGACTGAAGTTTATAAAGGATGAATAATTGATTCTAAGATTCACTTACAAAAGATTCATTAGCATTCACTTACAAAAGCCTGCACACTGGTACCTGACTTAACCAGTAAGGCTCAACAATTTCAGTAATCCCTATTTCTCTCTAGTAACTCAAACTCAACCTTGGAAAACTCAGTGCACCACTGGAGCACTCCCTGTGGCACTCAGTGCTGGCAAAGCTCTTGTGAGTTAACTCTGCACCCTCAGACACTCTTCTTCCTGAGACTTCTCAGCTTCATGGGACTAGGGATGACAATATGATGGCATCTTAATGCAAAGTAAACAAATTAATGAATGATGGGCAAAATGGGCTTTAGAGTTAAAAGATATGGGGCTTTCACTTTTAGTGTCTTAAAAAAGTAAAATCTACAAATGATAAAAAGCTAAGCACAAAAGTATGAGGAGGCAAAGTCCTAATTCCCTAATACCTCACCCGTGAAGCATGGCAGAATAAGCCACCCTAAAATACGCCCACTTTGGCATAAGGACTATTTTGAGCTAAAGGTAACCGAAAACAGCAGGTGCAGGAGGGGAATTCTGACCTCCTCTTTTCTTCCTGAAAGTAGGAGATGAAACTCCCATATGAACAGGGAGGAGGGAAGAAACACCATGAGGAAAGAAACATTCTCATCACCAGAGACAGGGAGTCAAGGCCAAGAGAATTCTGTACTAAGAGACTTCGTTAAAATAATTTTTTTCTTCCTTTAGTCTCCCCACATATTTCAGGTGCTTTTCCACAACTGTCTCTGTTTGTTCAACCTAGTATACAAATATGTGGGTTTTGTCACTTCTTGGGTCTTCATTTTTCTATAGGGGCTCCCATGTACATGTAGAAATTGATATCTTTTCTCCTGTTAAATCTGTCTCATGTCAATTTAACTCTCAGGTCCAGCCAGAAACCCTGAGAGGGTCGGAGTAAAGTTCTGCCTCCCCTGCAAAAATGAAATGCAATTACCAGGTGGGTCCCTGGTAAATCTCGGCCTGAACACAGTTTTTCCTTCATGATCATCATTATTTTTCAACTGGACCTCAGAGAAGCAGATTCATCCTAACCCTCATTCTGTGACAGACCCCTACTAGTAGTTCATGCACAGCTCACTTTTATTTACGTTATTTTGTTTTTTAAAAGTAGTATAATAAACACCTGTGAAACCAAAATAAAAAACAAAAGCGAAGACCTTGACAACCACCCATAGCTGACTCCATGTGAGCTCCCACCCATGTGTGTGTTCCCACAACCCAATGTAACTATCACTCCCTCACTTTGCTTTTATATAGTTTTAATGCATCTCTTTGTGTGCCTTTAAAAGACAGACTATTTCAGTTGCTTTCAACTTTATAGAGTGCATCATGTTCTATGTAATCTTTCAGGACTTACTCTTTTCTTGTAATATTAGACAGCTAGGGCCCATCCAATATTGTGCATTGCTGCTGTGCATTTGTTTGAACTGCTGACTAATATCCCATTGTGTGACTATAGTGTAGTGCATTCACGCAGACTCCTGTTAAAGGCATTTGTGTTGTTTCTAATATTTAAGGCATTTTTACCAAGTGCCAGACAATGCCACAAGCAGTGGGCATACCCTATTTCATTTGTTCTCCAGCCCCACAAGACAGGACCTTTCACTTCCATTTCTCTCTGAGAAAACTGAAGCTCAAAGACAGTAGATCACTTGACTGATATCAAATTAAAGCATTAAATGAAGGTATGAGGATGACATGCCTTCAATGGTGGTATGAGGATGATCTGCCTTTATGGTATGGGACTGTCCTTCCACTAATGGGGAAAAATAAGCCTCATCTTATTTTATGTATCAGTACAGTAAATTGATCCCACATGTCAGCAAGTAGGAAAAGTAAAACTCTTCTCTTGGCCCTCCAGAAAGATTTCTTAATTGAATTCCAGGAATCCAATGTTCTGATTCACAGTTTGAAATACATACACACATGTATGTAATGTGTGTACACACACACACACACACACACGCACACACAAGCATACTGCTGTGGGGAAAACAGAATTTTCTCCTCTGAAAGCTTCAGCACAAGCCAGTCTGTGAAGCATGCTGCTTCAGGGTGTCAATGTTAAGTAAGTATTCTTTCAAACAGAAAAGAGAAATTCTCCTCCGTTCAGTCTCTCTTTATAACTCTGAGATAAGGGAAGTATTTAAAAATAGCATTTTTTAGATATCCTGGATGATAAGGTGGTTTGGCTGTGTTATCAGATATCTGCTGTCCCCAAAGGCAGATAAAGTAGATGAAAGTGATCAGCAGTGAGGTGGGCTAAGGAGGTTGTGACCATAGCACAACATTTACCAGAGGGTGAAAACATCAGCCGCATCATTACACTGACATTGTAAATGGTAAGTGGATTTTAACATGTCCAGTTTTCTTTGAAAGTAAAAATTAAATGACAGAGCCCATTACCTACCCCCTGAGGTCTCCTAACTGCGACACCACAGTGGCCATAGCTGCAGTGATTCCACAGACACTGAGCCAGGGTAAAGTGATTATGTATTAGGTAATTTTTGTCACAATTTTCTGGAAGAATCAGAGATAACATTCTTCTGCTTATGATTTTGATTTATGGGGCTATTGAACATATATGTAACAGTCAAATTTATTTTGGGGTAGGGACGACTGTGTCAAATGTACCAGTGTCATCGGTACTCTCAAGAAATTTGTCTCCATTTAGGTGAAACACCAATAGATTTGTAGCCTCTGGCACAACACAGCCTCTTTGAAGGAGAGGACAGCTTCAAAGTCATACAAAGTACATTTTATCATTAAGGTTAGAGTCAGTTCTAGAACAATCTAGAAAACTACTCGTTATTGTTTTTTAACTTTTGAACGTGCAATGACCTTTTAAATGAAACATTTAGGGATAGTCATCTGTTGGTAATCAACAATCATATTTTCAAGTTTCTACTATAAGTGGGAAAATGTATTAGGTACTCTACAGATCTTCATGTGATATAATCTTTTTCTTCAAGTTAATTTTTTTTCTTTTCTTTTAAACTTTCCAGTTGTGATACAACTAACACACAGAAGACGTATAATGTTATTTGTACTTTTTTCTTTTTTTTTCTTCAAAATAACAATTGAACATTCATGTAATTACCAGCCAGATTAAGAAATAGAGCGTCTGGTTCCATTGTCTTCCATTTGGTCAGAAACAACTAATATTCTGAATTTAATGCCTTTTCATTTCCTTATATATCTTTATTGTTTTACCATATACTGATAGACAATATATGCCTTAGTTCTGCTTTTTTGACTTCATGTGAATGAAATCATATGTAGACATGTACCACTGCTTACTCCACTGCCTCATCCTTACGAGATTCCTCCATCATGATGTGTGTACCTACAGTCACTGATTTATAGTATTCCCGCAGTTTAGATGCCACAGTTTAGTTACCCATTATATTTTCAATGGACATTTGGGTTTTGCCTTTAAGAGCTTTAAGAGCTTCTTAATTTTAATACAGTCATATTAATTAATGATTTTCTTTAAGAACTACATCCTTTGTGTCTTATTCAAAATTCTTCCCTACCTCATGGTCATAGTGATAGTCTTCTCTGTTTTCTTCTAACTGACCTACAAAGTCAGCTTTGTCATGTGTTGTAGGTCTGTTTTCTTTATTCTGTTCTGTTACACCAACCCACACTTTCTCAATTACTAAAGCTTTATATTAGATCTTGATTATCTGGTAGGCAAAATGGAATTCACTCTGAAAACATTTTTAGCTTTAAAAACAATGCAGTTGTCCCTTGGTATCTGTGGGGGATTGGTTCCACAACCTCCCTGCAGATACCAAAATCTGCAGATGCTCAAATCCCTGATATAAAATGGTACAGTATTTGCATAACCCCCACACATCCTCCCATATACTCTAAATCATCTCTAGATTACTTATAATAACTAATGAAGTGCCTACACATCACTTCATTCACATGAATTCAACATAGTACTTGGTGTGCGGCAAGTTCAAATTTTGTTTTTTGGAACTTTGTAGAATTACTAATTTTTGAATATTTTTGATCTATGGTTAGTTGAATCCATAGATGCAGAATCCATGGATATGGAAGGCCAACTACATAAGGAAAACAGAAACTAGAACTTACTTTGCTCTGGGTTGATGAACTAATCCCGGAACCTCTTTATTAGTTTTAAGTCTTACATTTGAGCTGGCACTTTTTTCCTGAAACACATAAACACACACATGTAAAAGACAAGATTAGAATTCACAATTAAACAAGTGTATGAGTTTTCATCACAGAAACGTTCAATCTGTTTGGGGCCCTATACTATGGCTGGTTACCTCACAAGGGCAAAAAAGTCCTTGCAAAGATGACACACAGAACAGGTAGAACCTGCCAAACAGGGAGCATTGCTATGAAAAGCGAAATTAGCTTTATAACAACTGTCACTCTGTTTAGAAAACAATGTGCAGTTAATATTTAATTCTTTAACACTAATAGTAATGAATGAAAGAACAGAAGATCTAGTATCAAGAGAAACAAAACAGCAGCAATACAATCACAGCCTTTGTTCACTTGCTCAGGTTAACTGACTTCCGAGCAATTTATTTGTAAAAGACAACTGCACTTACTGAGATGTAGAGTTTGCTGAAGGCCCTAGCTGTGACAGGAACAGGAACATGACTAAAACTCACAACAAATGCTGAGATTGAATTCAGTTGAGTTAATACAATTCAGTCCTAGCCTGTATTCAAGAAACACTTCTTTGGCTTTTAGCCCGACCTAATATCTTATTCCCAATAACTAGCCACATGGGAAGGAAATACTCTCAAATCTTAAATGCTAGTATATCAGTAAGGACATGATCTCAATGATACTACTGCTCTGTGTTTTTCAACATTATCTTAAAAAGATATTCAAGGTAATTTATAATTTGCTCATGAAACATACCCCTGAAATGAAAGGAAAGACCACTCTGAACCTATGTAACAGGTGACTATATACACTTGAGGAACTTGACATAAGGCCACAATTAAAGACCAAGTCTAGAGTGAGGAATAAAAACTGCCATGGGCCGATGCAACATTCTCATCACATGCAGAGTGATGTGGGATGACACATAAAAAAGATGGTTTCCAAATGAGCTCTTTTTGAGGTCCTATTTCTCCTAGCACAGCAGAAGCCACCTAAGTCAGTGAAACTCCAATGACTTACACATTCTGGTTGTTTGTTATTAACCATCAAACTTATGTGAGCTTATGTGCCTATCATCAGTACTCCAAAAAAATATGTGATTTTGTTTGTGTTCTTTTAGGAAAAGAAACAATCATAAATTTCTTGCAGTCTATCTTACCTTCTTTACCTTATACTAACTTCAGAATGTTTTCATGAACATCTAAGAAAGATAAAACATATTGTTCGGTCTATTGACGTACGTCAGGGAATAGCAGATGAACACTCCTAATCTTTTACACAGCAGGTGGGAGAAATTAGAAAACCTGAATGCACTCACATCAGAAGGTCAAGGCCCATGTCCATTCTTTACCACATGGGGTAAGAGGCCTGGCACTTCATGGGAGGCACTCAGCAAATACTGGTGAATGAATGAATGATGTCAGCAAGTCATTCACTTGTTTTTAAAATTCAGAGGTAAAAATAGCTCAAATGCAGTCTCTTTGTAGGACTGAAGACATAGGTTCTTTCCAAGTTGGTTCTTTTCTCCTTTAAATCTTAGGTTGTCTTAGATTAAACACTGAAAATGAACAAGACCTTACCCTCTTTCTCTTTCACATAATTTCCACAACTCTTTGAGCTTAAAAGAAATGCACATTGCTGAGGCAGGAAAGTGACTTCTAATTCTAAAAATGCAAAGGATATACAGTGGTATACTATTTATATTCCATTTATTTAACTATACCCTTCAAAATTATGTTGCCTCAGCAAGTCTTTCTTAAAAACCCATTCTGTGGTTGCTAAGTAAGGAACAATCTCCCCAAACAACAGAGGCTCAATGGACAAGCAGGACTGAGAACAAGCTGGCCCTCAGTAACGCATCACTCCCAGGAGTGTACTTCTAGGGCCAAAAGTGAGACAGAGGCAACAGGAGGAAAAGCAGTTTTGGATTTCCCATATAATTTCAAAAAAACTTCCTTCTACTATGTATTTACAATGTGTTCGCTCAGTTTCACAAATTTTCACTCACCAAGACCAATAATAACCACTCACTGAGCACTTACTGTAAGTCAGGCATTATTCTAAGCACTTACACATATTAATTCATTTTAACATTCACAAATATTTCTACATATTAACTCATTTTTATGCCTATAATACCTCTCACAGATGGGTTCCATTGTTATCCCCATTTTACAGATGAGGAAGCTGAGGCATACAGAGGTGAAGCACTTACCTGAGACCATACAAGTAATAAGCAGTAGCACGGGGATTTGAACCCAAGCAGTGTGGCCCCAAACTCCATGCTATTCGCTACTAGGCCAGCATTTCTCAAACTTTTTACAGGCAAATGTCACCATGCCTGGCTAATTTTTATATTTTTGTAGAGATGGGGTTTCACCATGTTGGCCAGGCTGGTCTAAAGTTCCCTTACCTCACATAATCTGCCTGCCTTTTACCTATCTCCAAATTTTGACACATTTCATTGTACAACATAAAAAAATCCCATTTGTTAAAATCACCATGAATCTCATCAGAAAACCATTGTCGGAAGCTGTCAAGCCCATGGTGGTGAATGCAAGTTTTCCAAACTTCCAGATTTTGCCTAAAGTTTGAATTTTATCAATGGTAAGAGATACTGTCAGTTATTTTTCTTGAAGTGTCAGGCTCTCTTATTCTTTTTTAAGAAAATGATTTACCAAATACCAGGTCTGAATATCCATAATTTATCTGCCAGAGATCCATATTTTTAAAATAGAGATGATGTCCCATAAAAAACAATTCCTAGTTCAGCTTTCAACTCAATAGACTACGGAGGTGCTTTTCTCCATGATAACCACCTAACTTGGACATGCAGAAGAAATGCTTTATGCATACTTCCCATTTCATCGCACAGGCTATTAAAAAGCTATGCATCCAAAGTCTCAGGATACAAAATCAATGTACAAAATCAATGTAAACCATGGCCGGGCACAGTGGCTCATGCTTGTAATCCTAGCACTTTGGGAGGCCGAGGCAGGCAGATTATGTGAGGTAAGGGAGCTCTAGACCTGTCTGGCCAACAGGGTAAAACCCCATCTCTACAAAAATATAAAAAATTAGCCAGGCATGGTGACATGTGCCTGTAATCCCAGGTACTCGGGAGGCTAAGGCAGGAGAATCGATCATGACCTGCACTCCAGCCTGGGCAACAGAGCAAGACTCTGTCTCAAAAAAAAAAAAAACATAAAAAAACCCCAAAATCACTAGCACTCCTATACACCAACAACAGTCATGCCAAAAGCTATTAGGAATGCAGTCCCATTCACAACACACACACACACACACACACATAATACCTAGGAATACAGGTAAGCAGGGAGGCGAAAGATCTCTACGAGAACTACAAAACACTGCTCAAAGAAATGAGAGATAATACAAGTGGAAAAAACATTCCACGCTTATGGATAGGAAGAATCAATATTGTTAAAAAGGCCATACTACCCAAAGCAATTTATAGATTCAATGCTATTTCTATTAAACTACCAATGTCTTCACAGAACTAGAAAAAAACTATTTTAAAATTCATATGGAACAAAAAAAAGAGTCCAAATAGCCAAGGCTATCCTAAGGAAAAAGAACAAAGCTGGAGGCATCACGCGACCCAACTCTATGCTACAGGACTACAGCAACCAAAACAGCATAGTACTGGTACAAAAACAGACACATAGACCAATGGAACAGAACAGAGAACCCAGAACTAAGGCTGCACACCTACAACTATCTGATCTTTGACAAACCTGACAATAACAAGCAATGGGGAAAGGATTCCCTATTCAATAAATGGTGCTAGAATAACTGGCTAACCATATGCAGAAGCTTGAAACTGGACCCCTTCCTTACGCGATATACAAAAATGAACTCAAGATGGAATAAAGACTTAAATGTCAAACCCAAAACTATAAAAACCCTGGAAGACAACCTAGGCAATAGCATTCTCGACATAGGAATGGACAAAGATTTCATGACAAAGACACCAAAAACAACTGCAACAGGAGCAAAAATTGACAAACGGGATCTAATTAAACTAAAGAGCTTCTGCTCAGCAAAACAAAATGAAACAAAAAACAAAAAACTATCATCAGAATGAACAGACAACCTACAGAATGGGAGAAAAATTTTGCAAACTATGCATTTGACAAGGTCTATTATCCAGCATCAATAAGGAACTTAAACAAATTTACAAGAAAAAAAACCCCAAGCAACCCCCATTAAAAAGTGGACAAAAGACATGAACAAACACTTCTCAAAAGAAGACAAACATGCAGCCAACAGTCATATGAAAAAAAGCTTAACATCACTGATCATTAGAGAAATGCAAATCAAAACCACAGTGAGATACCATCTCATATCAGTCAGAATGGCTATTAAAAAGTTGAAAAATAACAGATGCTATTGAGGTTGTGGAGAAAAAGGAACACTTATACACTGTTGGTGGGAGTGTAAATTAATTCAACCATTGTGAAAGACAGTGTGGCGATTCCTCAAAGATCTAAAAACAGAACTACCACTTGACCCAGTCATCCCATTACTGATTATAAACCCAAAGGAACATAAATCATTCTATCATAAAGACACATGCATGCACATGTGCATTACAGCACTACTCATAATAGCAAAGACATGGAATCAACCCAAATGCCCATCGGTGGTAGACTGAATAAAGAAAATATACATATACACCATGGAGTACCATGTAGCCATAAAAAAGAATGAGGTCATGTCCTTTGCAGGAACATGGATGGAACTGGAGGCCATTACCCTTAGCAAACTAACAGAGGAACAAAAACCAAATATCTCATGTTCTCAATTATAAGTGGGAGCTAAATAATGAGAACACATGGACACATGGGGGGAACATCACACACTGGAACCTATCAGAGGGTGGAAGGTGGGAGGTGGGAGAGGATCAGGAAAAGTAACTAATGGGTATTAGACTTAATACCTGGGTGACAAAATAATCTGTACAACAAACCCCTATGACATGCATTTACCTATGTAACAAACCTGCATGTGTACCCCTGAACTGAAAATAAAAGTTAAATAAAGGTATGCATACAAACCACAACATTTTATAAACTAAATAATTTTTACTGCTTCATTGAGGGCACTCCTAAGTGAAAACAGCAGTGGAGAATACAATGACTACTAATAAGGTTTGATGCCAATGCCTTGGTTTAGGCTAAGGCACCAGCAGTTTACCTTACTGTTGCCGTTGCAGCATCAGTGCATACGTTAACACCATGAAAAAGGCAAACAGCCTCTTAGTATCATTAGGAAAATGGCTTCAAGAACTCCCTGACAAAGTCTCAGGGACCCCCAGACCACACTTTGACCATAGCGCATCTCTATTTCTTTTGCACAGAAAAGAACTACTAATTATTTAATTATGCTACGTACCTTATTTTTAAAAACAAATATTTAACAGCCTTATGGGGGTAAAATTTACATTCTATAAAATTCTCCCACTATAACTATATGATTAAATGATTTTAGTAAATCTATAGAGCTATGCAGTCATCACCACAATCCAGTTTCAACACAGTGCCATCATCCCAGAAAGCTTCTTTATCACCATTTACAGGTCATCCCTGCTCTCATTCATAATGCTGGGCAACCACAGATCTGCTTTCAGTCTCTAGAAATTTGCCTTTCCTAGATTCATATCACGAAATCACACAATATTTAGCCTTTTTGCCTAGCATTTTTCACTTGGCATAATGTTTTTGAGATTCATCCAAATTGTAGCATATAATAGTATTTTATTTATTTTCATTGCTAAATAATATTCCAATGTATGGATACAACACATTTTGTTCATCTCCCCATCCCTTGAGGGACACTGATACTGTGTTCAGTCTGTGGTTATTACGAATAGCAATGTTATGAACATTCGGATAGAAGTCTTTTTGTAGACATGTTTTCAATTCTCTAAGGTAGATTCCTAGGAGTAGAACTGCTAGATTACATAGTAAGTTTATGTTTCATTATTGAAGACATTCCAAACTGTTTTCCAAGGTGGCTGCACCATTTTATATTCCCATCAACAATGCACAATGGCTGTCGTTTCTCCACATCTGCACCACCAACACTTGGCATTGTCTTTTCAACTATTGTCATTCTAGGTAGTGTGTAGTGGGATCTCATTGTGGGCTTTATTTATTTGAAAAACATGATTTTTTAAAGCTTGTTATATTGGTGTATCCTCCAGAAAATCCGCCTTGGGAGCATGTGTATACTTACTGGTTGGCTGCATTTGCATAAAGAAGTCCGTTTTACATTTGTTAACAAACATTTAACTTCTACTTTGGGATTTGTTTGTTGGGAAAGGGTAGGTTTAAAGAGACCTGCGAAGAAGAAGAGGAAGAAGAGGAAGA
>NW_012114400.1:1119010-1120347 GCF_000951035.1 Colobus angolensis palliatus | reverse complement strand
AGAAGAAGAAGAAGAAGAAGAAGAAGAAGAAGAAGAAGAAGAAGAAGAAGAAGAAGAAGAAGAAGAAGAAGAAGAAGAAGAAGAAGAAAACAAACCAACAGGGCTGGAAGGAGGAGGAAGGAGAAAGTGGTGGGAGCAGTGAGACATGCAGTTCACTATCAGAAGCAGCTCAGATGGAGCAGACTCAGCAGAGGGGGCTGAGAGCCAGGCAATACCTGAGGTGCTCCAGAAATAAGAGAATTAAATTGCGAGATGACAGATGAAGTAACTAAGACGTTGTTTCCCTTAGCAAGAAAAAACTATTTTGATGGTATTTGACACTTGTGAACTAAGTACTCTCCTTAAAATAAACTGAGACTAACTGTGACTAAGATAAAGGCTTTTGACAGGGTCTCCACAGGCAGTTTGTTTTTCATCAGTTATCCACATTTGAATCAGAATCATCTGGGATGTGTGTTAAAATAGAGTTTCCCAGGCCCCACTCAAGACATCTCAAGTGGGAGTCTGTGGAAATGAAGCCCAGGAATCTGCATTTCAACAGTCTTAGGTTATTCCTCACTGAAAAGTTTGAGAACTTCTATTTCAGAGGAAAGATCCTTTACACTTAGTATTTCCCCATTTGGCTCTCTATGGCGCCAGCTTTCAACCCAAGCCTTGGGGCTCTGTGAAGCTGCCTCAGGGTCGACAGGGAGAACCACCAGACCAGCAAAGTCTTTTAACTTTTTTATTATTAATATTTAGGGGCTCCATCAGTTGGGAAAAACATCCATTTCTCAAAAATGTTTGCAAACTGCTGTCAGGTAGTGACAGATTTATTTAAACAGCAAATCAAACAAGTTTTTCCTTTGCTTGGAGTAATTTTATTTCTTTATGAATAGAATATACTTGTCAGTGTCTAGAGTAAACTGATCACTCTCTTCTTAGTTTCTCTGATGCTGACGACAGTCAAACTCACTGTACTTATGCTGTTGTCGCGAGCTTCCCAATCCCTTATTCCCTTTGGTATCTCCCAAAGGGAAAGTAAGAATACCAAGAAGATCTTCTTTAAAACATTACTGCCCGGGCACAGTGGCTCATGCCTGTAATCCCAGCACTTTGGGAGGCCAAGGCGGGTGGATCACCTGAGGTCAGGAGTTTGAGACCAGCCTGGCCAACATGGTGAAACCCCATCTCTGCTAAAAATACAAAAATCAGCCAGGCATGGTGGTGTGTTCCTGTAATCCCAGCTACTTGGGACACTGAGATAGGAGAATCTCTTGAAACTGGGAGGCAGAGGTTGCAGTGAGCTGAGATTGAACCATTGCACTCCAGTCTGGGCGACAGAGCAAGATTCCGTC
>NW_012114400.1:1094649-1118153 GCF_000951035.1 Colobus angolensis palliatus | reverse complement strand
CCAGTCTGGGCGACAGAGCAAGATTCCGTCTCAAAAAAAAAAAAAAAAGAAAAAGAAAAAGAAAAAGAAAAAAAGAAAAACCCAAAAGAAATTCCCTCAAACCTCACTTTCTTAGTTCTGAAGGGAACGACACCCATGTTCAGGATGCCGACTGAAAGCACTGCCAGCAAACGAATGGAACTGCTTTTCTCCTATCACTTCTTTACCTTTTTTATCCCACTTAGTCTAAGAAAGCTGTTGTCCTGTAAGGTTCCCTTTGCAAATTGGTTCTGAATTGATAGTGTGGCAAGGAATCTGATTTTCCTTTTCTGGGTCCAGCAATAGGAAGTTTGTCTTACAGAGAAATCTCAGGGGCCAGATGGATGCTGGAGGCCTAGAGAAAAGTAGTGAGGATTAGAGTATCGGCTTCTGGGACGGCTAATGAGTGCCCTACACAGAGAGGAGACACAAAAGAACTAAATTGGGACTCTCAAAGGGTGTGCCCTGCCCACAGACTGTGAGCACGTGTGTGTACATCTGCACAACTGCATTTCAGAAGCACATGAAAACTAGAAAAAATACTTTGACAACTAGAAGCAAGAGATTTGTGGGGAAGTACACACACATTTTAAAAATTTGGCTATAAAATAAATAATAATTCTAGCTTTGGGGGAGTAACCCATAGGATGTAATCTCTAAGAAAACAATCCCATTTGATGTCTTATACTTGATTTCTCAAGCAGTATTAACATGAGATAGGACACTGTTTCCTTCAAATACAAAGGAATTTTATCTTGTCTTCTGAATGATGGTGATCAGAGAAGCCACCTTGACTCAGAATTTTGGGATGTTTACAAACAAAAAGGGCCAAACTGCCAGATTTAACTATTAACTCAAGCCACCATTATCAATACAACTACCTAAAGTCAACACTTCCATTACAATTACCTGTCCACAGAGATTACTGGAGTTATTAGTATTTTGTTACAATTATTTAGTAGTAATAAAGTCGGCATGTAAAGTCTCAGCCTTTTGGAAGTCATTTTTCTATAGATTAAAATATAGTCATGTATCTCATTTTATATCAAACAAACATGAAGTGGGGCAAATCAGTTTTAAAGCACCTAGCATTTTTCACAAAGTTGCTTTTCAAGGTAGACTGCAAACATTTACAATCTTAAAAAAGTAAACAGAGTTGTAAAAAATTGCTCAGAACAGATTTAATTGCATACCAACAAATTTTTTAAAAGTCATTAAGTCACCATGTCAAAAATTAAAATAAACAAACTATGATATAAATTCCACTAAGAATGATAACATAAGGCTGTTTCGAAAAGATAATATATCTCCAAGTTTTTCAAAAAAGTATTATATACACACACAGAAAATCAACGAACTTGGAAGAACCACATTCAATTTTTATCCAGAGTGTTTTTATCAGTCAGGATAGGGTAGGTTATGCTATAGTAAAAAATGACCCCCAGTATTATTATTATTATTATGGTTTGGATACAGGGTCTCCCTCTGTCACTCAGGCTGGAGTGCAGTGGCATGATCTCGGCTCACTGCAACCTCCGCCTCCCAGGTTCAAGCGATTCTCCTGCCTTAGCCTCCTCCTGAGTGGCTTGGATTACAGGCGCATGCCACCATGCCTGGCTAATTTTTGTATTATTAGTAGAGATGGGGTTTCACCATATTGGTCAGGTGATCTGGAACTCCCAACCTCAGGTGATCCACCTACCTTGGCCTTCCAAAGTGCTGGGATTACAGGCATGAGCCACAGTGCCCAGCCAATATTAATTATTTATCTCCTGCACACGCTACACGACCAGCACAGGCTGCAGGATGGCTCTGCTTAATATAACCACTCAGTGACTTGGGTTAATGGAGGCCCCATGTCAACAGGTGCTTTTATAATCACCATGGCTGGAGTTCAGCAAGGGTTACATGTTCCTACTTACTTGGCCAAAGCAGGTCACAGGACCACATCTAAATTCAAGAGAGTGGGAAAAAAAAGGGGGTTTTCAAAAAAGTTCATGGAAAATGTGTATTATGAAAAAATTATGCATGGATTTCAAATTTTTTTCCACCAAGATAAATTCATACTGACTAGTTATAACATGTTTGAACAGAATCTAGTTCAAGGCACTAAAAAGGATAAGATATCAGTTTGAAAACAGCCCCTATCAGAGCAATATGAATTTTACTAAAACTGAAGCAAGAACAAACAACAAATTTATGGTGAAGCATAAGTGGAAGAATGGTGAAATAATTGATGCTTGATGAAAAGTTTATGGGGACAATGCCCCAAAGAAATCAGCAGCTTACAAGTGGATAATTCATATTAAGAAGGGATGAGATGATGTTGAAGATGAAGCCCACAGGGGCAGACCATCCACATCAATTTGCAAGGAAAAAATCAATCTTGTTCATGCCCTATTTGAGGAGGACCAATGATTAACAGCAGAAATAATAGTCAACATCATAGACATCTCAATTGGATCAGCTTATGTAAGTCTGACTGAAAAATTCAAGTTGAGTAGACTTTCCATTCGATGGGTGCCAAAACTGTTGCACCCAGATTAGCTGCAGACAAGAGCAGAGTTCTCAATGAAAACTTTAAATAAGTGGGATCAAGAACCTGATCCCCATTTCCTCAAAGGATTGTAACAGGAGATGAAACATGGTTTTACCAGTACAATCCTGAAGACAAAGCACAATCAAAGTGATGGCTACTAAGAGGAGGAAGTGGTCTACATAAAGCAAAAGTGAACCAGTCAAGAGTTAAGGTCATGGCAAAAAGTTTTAGGGATGTTCAAGACATTTTGCTTGTTGACGTTCTGGAAGGCCACGGAATGATAACACCTGATTATTAGGAGAGTGTTTTGAGAAAGTTAGCCAATGCTTTTGGAGAAAAATGCCCCAGAAGGCTTCACTAGAAAGTCCTTTTCCACCATGACAAGGCTCCTGCTCATTCCCCTCATCAAGCAAGGGCAATTTTGCAAGGGTTTTGATGGGAAATCATTAGGCATCCACCATACAGTCCTGATTTGGCTCCTTCTGACTTTTTGTTTCCTAATCTTAAAAAATCTTTCACACAAGGAGTAATCTGTATTTTAAGAAAATCTTGGGCTGGGCACAGTGGCTCATGCCTGTAATCCCAGTACTTTGGGAGGCCGAGGCAGGCAGATCACTTGAGGCCAGGAGTTTGAGACCAGCCTGGCCAACATGGTGAAACCCCATCTCTAGTAAAAAAAAAAAAAAAGAAAAAGAAAAAAATTAGCCAGGCATGGTGGTGCACTCCTGTAGTCCCAGCTACTCAGGAGGCTGAGGCACAAGAATTGTTTGAACCCAGGAGGTGGAGGTTGCAATGAGCCAAGATGGTGCCACTGCACTCCAGCCTGGGCAATGGAGTGACTCTGTCTCAAAAACAAACAAACAAACAAACAATCTTTAAAGGGCACCCATTTTTATTCAGCTAATATGTTAAAAAAAAAAAAAAATGTGGCACATACACACTATGGAATACTATGCAGCCATAAAAAAGGATAAATTCAGGTCGTTTGTAGGGACACAGATGCAGCTGGAAACCATCATTCTCAGCAAACTATCACAAGAACAGAAAACCAAATACCTCATGTTCTCACTCATAGGTGGGAATTGAACAATGAGATGACTTGGACACAGGAAGGGGAGCATCACACACCGGGTCCTATTGTGGGGAGAGGGTAGGGGGAAGGGATAGCATTAGGAGATATACCTAATGTAAATGATGAGTTAATGGGTGCAGCACACCAACATGGCACATGTATATATATGTAACAAACCTGCACGTTGTGCACATGTACCCTAGAACTTAAAGATAATAATAATAATAAAAAAGAATTAAATAGGTAACTTGAATAAGTGTTAAGATCAAATAATATATACACACTTTATAATTTATTAAAAAAAAACAAAAACAAAAAAACAAAAAAAACTGCATTGATATGGTTAAATTCCCAAGACCTTCAGTACTTTTTTTTTTTTTTTTAACCTTCACAAGAGGATGGATGCCAGGTCGTCAGTTCTTTAAGGATGGACTAAACGACAGATATAATTGCTTACAAAACTGTCTCAAACGTGACAGAGCTTATGTTGAGAAAGTTGAGAAAGTTTACATTTTTATTTTTTAATTCCATTTTACCATGAATTTTTTGAAGCCCCTTTATACAATCCTACTCTTGTGCTTGGAAGGAGGAGAATTGGAATATTTATGAATAACTTTAATAACTACCGTAATGCTAATTAATAAAATATGAATGTACTCTTGAACACAGAACTATCTAACTATCTAAGATTAATCATAGAGGTCTCCTCTTATTAGTAGTCTGATATGCAACTCTGTCAAGTATCTTATTTGTTACGAACATATGTGTATTTCACAGAAATATAGAAAAAGCTATATTGATAATTTAAACTGGGCCAAAATGCCACTTGGAGCTTAAACTTCAAAACAAACTAAAAGTACTTGATTAGCTTACTGTAGTGGAACAGGACTAGTCAATTATGCTAAATGCCACTTGGACACAATAAAATAGAAGAGAGACAAAATCTGTGGTTTATACCCCAGAAAGCTGCATACATACAACCCTGCCTTGTTTTCTCCATTTCTCATTTCTCCTCTCCGATTATCAAATGAGACAAAACACATGTGAATGGGAATCACATTCACTGTGATTCAAAATAAGACCAAAGATCTTAGGAATTCAACTATTAACTATGCCTGTTGCCTGGTGCCCAGGAGACTGCATTTAAGACCTGACTACTGGCCGGGCGTGGTGGCTCACGCTTGTAATCCCAACACTTTGGGAGGCTGAGGTGGGCAGATCACGAGGTCAGGAGTTCAAGACCAGCGTGACCAACAGAGTGAAACCCTACCTCTACTAAAAATACAAAAAATTAGTTGGGCGTGGTGGCAGGCGCCTGTAATCTCAGCTACTCGGAGGCTGAGGCAGTAGAAATGCTTGAACCCAGGAGGTGGAGGTTGTAGTGAGCTGAGATGGTACCACTGCACTCCAGCCTGGGTGACAGTGCGAGACTCTGTCTAAAAAACAAAACAAAACAAAACAAAAACAAACAAAAACAAACAACAAACAAAAACCTGACTACCACAAAATAAAATAAACATGCTTTAAAACTAGATTTTTCTGGTGGATAAAAATGTGGCCAGAAAAATAAAATTACATTGATAAAAGTTAACAAAATATTGTAACAAAGAAATGTATCATCCATCATGTCTTTGATATTTTAACAAATAAAACCCACCATTTGCGCAGAATTGCTGAACTTTTTCTGTGACTAACCAAAACCTTGCCAGTTTTTTTTTTCACTAATTGAGAAACTGCACATATCAAAGCTAAAAACAAAAAGTTAAATGATCTAGTTTTCCTTAAAGGCAGATCATTTTTCTCACACTCATTGTGCCATAGAAGCCAGCCAAAAATTAAAATCAGACTCCAGACTTCCTGAACGAGCTGGACACACCCACAACTCTCTTTAATTCCAAAACTGTCAGTGCCCAGAAAATCTGCTATATTATTTTCCTATTGCTGCTATAACAAATTAACACACATTCAGTGGCTTAAAATGACATAGATTTATGACGTGACACTTCTGGAGGGCCGCCTTCCTTCTGAAGGCAACAGGAGAGAAACTGTTTCATTGCCTTTCTAGCTTCTACACATTACCAACCCGCCTCAGTCCATAGCTCCTTTCTCCATCTTCAACACCAGCAGTGTAATAGATCTTCTCTCTCCAATCTCTGCTTCTGTTATTACATCTTCTTTCTCTAACTCTGATTCTCTTGCTTCCCTCTTGTAAGAATCCTTGTGATTATACTCAAAGCATTCGAGATAAAGCCAAGATCCCTAATTTCATCACATCTGTAAAGTGTCTTTTACCATGTAAAATAACATATTTATAGGTTCCGTGGATTTGGATGTGGACATCATACTTCAGCTTACCACAGTCTGCCCTCTGGACTGTAAAGATTCACACCCACCCCACATGCAAAATGCATTCATCCATCCCAAGGCCCCCAAAAGTCTCAACCCATTTATAGCATCGGCTTGGCTCCTGGCTGGAGTACAGAGTGCAGGCCGGCGGGGGATGAAGCTGAGCCGTGCATCTCTGCCAGATCCCCAGGGCCTTGCAAAACAAATTAAGGATTTGTAGTTTTATTCCAAAAGTCATGGGGAGAGCCTCTGAAGGGTTTTAAGCAGGAAAGTCACAGGAGTGGATCTGAGTTCTCGAAAGCCCACTCTGGCAGCAGCACGTGTGAGAACTGGAGGTAGGGAGGCTGCTTAGGAGCCTGCTGCAGTAATCCTGGGGAGGAAAACAGGGCAGTCTGGTTAGTTGAGCATTGCCATAGACAGTGACTGCACAAGGGCGGGCCTGAAGCTGGGTGGTAGCGGAGGCTTGAGAGGACTCTGGACAACAGAGGGAGAAGAAATTTCAGTTGGCCAGGGCAATGCAGAGGGCAGTGCCAATGAGGACAGAGCAGAGGAACTGGCAAGAGAGCGAGAGGTTAGAAGGTTCTGAGAACTGTCTATTCTGTAGCAGTTAGGACTCCTTCACTCAAAAGTCACAGAGGCGGGGCACGGTGGCTCCCACCTGTAATCCCAGCACTTTGGAAGGCGCAGGTGGGTGCATCACCTGAGGTCAGGAGTTTGAGACCAGCCTGGCCAACATTGGGAAACCCCATCTCTACTAAAAATACAAAAATTAGCCGGATGTGGTGGCGCATGCCTATAATTCCAGCTACTCAGGAGGCTGAGGCAGGAGAACTGCTTGAACCCAGGAGGTGGAGGTTACAGTCGGCTGAGACTGTGCTACTGCACTCCAGCCTGGGTGACAGAGTGAGACTCTATGTCAACAACAACAACAACAAAAAAAGTGACAGAAACTCAACTTGTTTTACCTCTGCAGAAAAGTGATACATTGGTTTACATAACAATGAAGCTGATCAGGCTTGGGCCTGACTGAATTCAGGGAGTCAAGCAATGCCCTCTGTCTCCCTGTCTCCCATTCTTTTTTTTTTTTTTTTTTGAGACTTTGAGTCGGAGTCTTGTTCTGGCGCCCAGGCTGGAGTGCAGTGTCGTGATCTCGGCTCACTGCAAGCTCCACTTCCCAGGTTCACGCCATTCTTCCACTTCAGCCTCCTGAGTAGCTGGGACTACAGGCGCCCGCCACCAGGCCCGGCTAATTTTTTGTATTTTTAGTAGAGATGGAGTTTCACCGTGTTAGTCAGGATGGTCTCGATCTCCTGATCTCGTGATCCACCCATCTCGGCCTCCCAAAGTGGTGGGATTACAGGCTTGAGCCACTGTGCCTGGCCCCTGTCTCCCATTTTTTGTTTGTCACCTTGGTTTCATTTTTTTTCATGACCTCCCAGATTCAATCCTTCCACTTCTGTGGCCCAACAGGCAAGAGATTCTTCCTGTTTGTATCAATTACAAGCATCCCAGGGAAACACTGGTTAGCCTACCTTTAGTCAGGCGCCTACACTGTGTGAAGGGGTTAGGGAGTTTCTTAGCAGGGGTCAGGGAGTTTGCTAGGAGAATAGAAGCCATAGCTAAAACCTCTCTAATTCATCTGGTATGAACTCTTTGCATTAAATTTTTTTCTATTAGTATATATAGATATAAAGTGTATGGATTCTGTTGCATGTATTATGATTTTTTTAGTTTTTTTTTTTTTACCTTTTTGTGTTTTCACATACAGGGGTTTTAAGTTTTTCACTAATGGAAAAAATGGATTGTTGTCATGTATTACTTCTTCCAGCACTTCTATGATTAGTTCTGGTTAACTGTAAATTTAGGTCCTTACTCATACACCCTCTTCCATACCCCTCTGCAACCTCTTCCCATCAGAAGTCAGAGTAAATGAAGGGAAGTCAATATTTTAACAGTGTACCCCTTCACCTTCTTGGCTTTTCAGCTAATACAAGTGTCATATCTGTCATGCTATAATTATTTTACAATGTAGAGGCAGTCACTAGACTTCTACACACAATCTGAACAGTCAATAATCAAATCTGGCATTGTTCTATTTCTGAGGTACTTTTAGGCCAAGGCTGCTAGGAAGAGACTGGTTGTAGCTAGAATTTGGGCTAAAAATGTTCTTCAAAATTGAAATACGGTATTTAGGCAACAGAGACTAAGCGCCATTCTTTTTCTCTCCCTTCTTTCCTTTTTGAGAAACGGACTGCTAGAAATATCTTCATTCTAAACTCTGCAAACAGAATTGACCCTGTAGTCCTTTAAAGTGGTGTGTTCAGCCCAAAGTTTCTTTATTTGCGTATCTTTTCGGCCTTTTAGAAGCTTTCTTAAAAACTCCCATACTATCTTTCTTCACACTTGCCCTCAAATTTGGTGTATATTCCCCTAAGACACCCGAGCCAAGCTCATCCTGTGGATGCGGGATAGTGACAAGACTGGGCCCTCCGCAGCCCAACAGGGACAGCAGCTTGTCAGGGTCAAAGAGTGAGAACAAATGACCCACGTCCCCTGCTGCTCTCATGGCTCTTCCCTCTGAGGCTCTTTCACTAGGAGGCTTTCAAATTAAGGTTTCATTAAATATATAATAAGCACATTCTCTCCATTCTTTTCACGCCCTCTAGGTCCTGCTAGGCAAATCAGTCTTAAGAGCCAGTTTCCTTTTGCCCTTATTCCTTGCCTCTCCACTTCAGTGAAAATCTTTTCCTACTTGAGTAAAAGGCAAAGAAAAAAAAAGTTAAAGAACATGATTAAGAGCTTTAATGAATCATATAGGTCTGAATGTAAAGTGGTTCCTGTCTTTCCAATGAGATCCTCAGAAATGTGTCTTGGCAAACATAAATACATAATCCTTTAGGGATGTGGTTGAAACCTTCAGTTGACTACTTACATGGTTTGATAATTCAGCGACACATATATATTTAAATTCATATATTATGTAAAAATCATATTTAGAAGTATTACTTTTCCATATGCACATTTCATGAAACAATTTAAACTTTTCAGATGCATCTGACATCAGAATTTTCACAATCACTTAGAATCACAAAATGTTTGAGTCTTCTGATGTTTCCAAAGCATATATTATCTTCATTTCTTTTTTTTTTTTGAGATGGAGTCTTGCTCGATTACCCAGGCTGGAGTGTAGTGGCACGATCTCAGCTCACTGCAACCTCCACCTTCTGGGTTCAAGCAATTCTCCTGCATCAGCCTCCCAAGTAGCTGGGATTACAGGCGTGCACCACCACGCCCAGCTAATTTTTGTTTTTTTTTTTTTTTTTTTTTTTTTGGTAGAGACAGAGTTTCGCCATGTTGGCTAGGCTGGTCTTGAACTCCTCACCTCAGGTGATCTGCCTGCCTCAGCCTCCCAAAGTGCTGGGATTACAGGCATGAGCCATGGTGCCCGGCCTATCTTCATTTCTACTTTGAAGTAAGATGCAGTTTGAATTTTTTATTTATTTTATTTTCAATTTTTTAAAGATTTCAACTTTAATTTATATTCAGGGGGTACATGTGTAGGTTTGTACCAAGGATATATTGCTTGATGCTGAGGTTTGGGGTATGAATGAACCTGTCATCATTTTTAATTCCAGGCCACCAATACTCCACATTATTCACTACTTACCATATTATTTTTTCAAAGTAACTGTTAACCCTTTTCCTGTTTAGAAAAAAAAAGTGAAGCTCGCTGCCAGCACTTACTTAATTTTACGTAAACATGCTCTTTGAGGCTGAAGCAAATCTGACTTTTAATGTGAAAATAAAATATACAAACAGTTTTTGGAGTTATTTCTAAACAGAACTAACATCAGAATCATCTGAATCATCAGAAACGTCTATTTCAGAAAAATCGGATTCATCAAATGAATCTTCGGCCAAGAACTCTTCGAGAATGATGTTAATATCACGCGTAGGAATGTTATGTTTTCTAGGACTTAACATTTTCAGTGATTGAGAATTACTGTATTTTGTAAATGGAAATACCACTACTAAAAACAGAATGCTATGAATAGAACAATATCTTTTGTTTCCAAAGTCGATATACTAGTGTGATGTGAAAATAACATTAAAAGGGATACTGCATGGTGAAAGTTATCTTGGGGTGAACGCTGCCGCTGCAAGTGCCATCAGTGAGTATTCTCAGGGCAAATGGAAAAGGGTAAAAGGCTGTTTACAATGACACACAGCAATACTGACTACATTAAAATAGCTTTTTTCCCTCCATTAGAAACAAAGTTGATTCTGACAGAAGATCTCTGCAATCATCCAAAGTGGTCATGGACTGAGAGAGTACCTGCACCAGAAGACTTACGTACAAAGTGGCAAACACTTGACTGAAGCATTTTTGTTTTTGTTTTTGTTTTTTGTTTTTTGTTGTTGTTGTTTTTTTTGAGAAGGAGTCTCGCTTTGTCTCCCAGGCTAGAGTGCAGTGGCGTGATCTCGTGATCTCGGCTCACTGCAACCTCCGCCTCCTGGTTCAAGTGATTCTCCAGCCTCAGCCTCCTGAGTAGCTGAGATTATGGGTGCACACCACCATGCCTGGCTAATTTTTGTATTTTTAGTAGAGACGGGGTTTCATCATGTTGGTCAGGCTGGTCTCAAACTCCTTACCTCATGATCCACCTGCCTCGGCCTCCCAAAGTGCTGGGATTACAGGCATGAGCCACTGTGCCCAGCCTGAAGCATAATTTTAAAAAAATCTTGCTTGGATCCTGGCTTATACCATAATGCAGTAGAAACTTTTACCAATGATCATCTTCAACAATGATTTTTACCAAACTCCAGGCTTTTCTGATTGAAAGAACTTAATAGAAATGTTAGAGACTTTATCCCATTTCTCTAAATTTCACTGCAGTAAACTGCTGAAATGAAAACTCACAAATGTGAGTGCTACATCTACTGTCCAACAGTCATCCTCCAGAAAACATGCTTACAAAACAAAAAACAGAACAGAACAGCATGCATACTGGTCCATTTTCCTATATACATGTTCGCACTCCCTCGTTCCCTCTTCCTACGCCTCCTTTCTCAAGGAGTTGTACGTTGTAGATGACAAACTGCTAGAATACAGACACAATCATGCTTGATTTGTTCCTTACATGAGGTCTTATGTATGTTCTTCACTGATGTTCCCTTGATAATCTGACAATGGAGAAACACAGCTTTTGATTCCTTGTCTCTTATGGTCTCTTGTAATTATAAACACAATAACAACCAAAATAAGAGCTCTCATTGACAGCACCCTTCCCAAGAGCCAGACACCTGACTAAGGCCTGTGAGCATTAACTAAGTTAATGCAGACGAAATGCCAGGCACAAGTCCTGCCATGTGCTAAGAGCCCAATAGATGTCAGCCATTACTATTATTGCCTCAGCCTCCCAAAGTGCTGAGATTACAGGCATGAGCCACCGTGACCGGCTTGAAGCATAATTTTAAAAAAATCTTGCAAAACATCTGTATTAATTGTTATCATTCAATCCTCACAACAACTATATGAGGTAAGCATTCCTACAGATGAGAACATTAAGAAGAACATCAAGGAAACAAGGCCATAGAGTTACTGGCCAAGAGGGGATAGAAACTCTGCATGTCTACCTCTTTCAACAAATATTTTGCATTCTTAAAAAGGCCAAATCTATGTAAATTAAAGAGGATGAGGAAAAGAACAGTCCACATATTTTTAAACTCCCCCCTTATGTTCTAATACCTAATGATGAGAGAGGTCTAGAAGGGACACACAATTTTAATGACAGGGCAAGAACCCTGGAAATCCCCCAATGGCCATAGCTGAGAAACAGCCACTGCCCCTTTCCAGCCCAAAGCAAGTCAAGGCCAGGCAAGTCACGGAAAGGGATGAAGTGTCTCCAGCAAACAACAGTGGGTAGAGGGACCAGATATAACTGGTAAGATAAAGTCCACTCGAAAGGCAATCAAAATTCTTCTAAAAGGTCATTCAAGTTGACCAAGTAATACATATAGCCGGTGTTGATACTAGGGAGAGTCAGTTGTCAGACACAGTCACATGCTGCATAACAGCATCTCGGTCACCGATGAACTGCATATATGACAGGGGTCCTGTAAGACTATAATACAGTATTTTTACTACACCTTTTCTATGCTTAAAGATGTTTAGATGGACAAATACTTATCACTGTGTATAAATGCTTGCAGGATTCAGCTCAGTGACATGCTGTACAGGTTTGTAGCCTGGGAGCAACAGGCTACACCATAGAGCCTAGGTGTGTAGAACCTGTGTAAGTTCACTCTATGAGGTTCACATGACGACAAATCACCTAAGGATGCATTTCTTAGAACGTTTCCCGGTGGTTAAGCAACCCATGACTGTGAATACATCACCTTCATTCCATCTGGCAAGATGTTCTGCCTTAGCACTCAGCTGCATTATTTTCCTTTTCTTTCCTGTTCACTACGCTTTAATTCTGAGGACCATAGGAGGGTAGAATATTACTTTTTAAAAACCTTAAACATGTGTCTAAGCATACCCTTTTCTTAAATTGATGACCTGATGTTAAAATGTTTTTTTCATGTCATTTATAATCTTACCAGAATCCATTTAATGAAGTTTGGTTAGACTTCAGTGGAAATTATCTTCCAGAGTTGTTTTCCCTACCTGGGATATAGGGGTAACTTTACTACAATTAGTATGCATAGTGCAGAATTTCACGCAAGGGGGCCTGTGGCAGCAGTGAGATAATTTAAACAAAATTGTAATTTAAACACATTTAACAAATTAAACATAAACATATTTAACACATTTCAGCATATTTAACATAATTTAAACATATTAAACATTATTTAAACATTCAAATGAACAAAACAGAAAGGACACATGCACAAACTTGCTGCTACTTAGATCACTGCAACTTCTAGGATCCATTGTCTTTTACTGATTTAAAAACAAAACGAAAATTAAAAAATTAAAAAGTTGTGCCTGAAAAATATATATTTAAATCTTATTTAATATAGTATAAAACTTGTTTGCCACCTCTACCTAATTCCTTGTTCCAGGGTAACCAAGGCAGAATGATATTATGTAACTAAGTGGCAGCTTTTCCCTCAAATAAATATCCTTTATCTATTGTCAAGAGGAAACTGCAGTTCCGAGGATGATTTGGATAGACCAGACTGCAGTGTCCATGCTACTTTTTGAATACTCAGTTAAAGGGCCCTAAATTCTTGGCTTCTGTAGGCTTTGGCTTAG
This sequence comes from Colobus angolensis palliatus, assembly GCF_000951035.1. Lineage (NCBI taxonomy): Eukaryota > Metazoa > Chordata > Mammalia > Primates > Cercopithecidae > Colobus > Colobus angolensis. Next base: position 1,104,914 of record NW_012114400.1, on the reverse strand, counting down.
GACATATGGCTATGCCATAGTCCTCTCCACAGCACATGGCCTCTTCCTGAACTGACAACAGTGAGTCCTTTACCAACCCTAGCTCACTGTTCTGACATCCCTGGCCCCAGTCTTCAAAACAGTACCACCCTGTTGCAACCAGTTTCTATCATCATTCTGTGTTGTACAAAGTTTTATTATCTATTTTATTTTTTAGAGATGGAAGTCTTGCTATATTGCCCAGGCTGTCCTAGAACTCCATCCTTGGAGTTCTCCAAGGATGGTGATCTCCATCCTCGGCCTCCCAAGTAGCTTGCACCAGAGGCACCTGCCATTGCACCCAGTCTGGAGTTTAATTTTATTTTTCCCCCCAAATTAAGTAGTTGTCTATTTAGGTAATTTTATTTGAAAGGAGAATACTGTAACCCAGAAATGAATGAGCATTTCCTCATTTAACCTTCCAAAGAAAAGTTCAGCCTCTGACAAAGTATAAGGCAAGTAACGGAATTCAACTTATCTGTATACAAAAGGACTTTCAACCACGCTCTAGAAAATGTGCACACTTTCACTTAATGACCACTGATGATGGAAGTGAGAAGCAAGTGGCAATGGGAACTGCTGCTGCCTTGTCCAAATTAGCGAACCACCACCTGCTCTACTGCTCTGTATCACTGGAACAACTCCAGTTCCTCCAGAGACTATGAAAAGGAACTGCAGAAGCTATCAAGGTAGTATGGCACACTCCATCATGCTTGTGAAGAAAAGCAAAAGGAAACACCATGCTGACACCCTCTCGTCCTGGGTAGAATGACTGTCTCCCTCCCTGTTCTTGGCAGAGACTTATCCCAACGCCTTGGCTTATCTGTTTACATATCTGTCTCTTACTACAGGCTACTTTAAATGCTTCGACCTAATAAAATGCAAGCCCCTAAAGATGGTGTTCATGTCTTACCCATCTTTGTATATAGTAGGTAATGTGATAGGCACTCAATACAGGTTTGCTGGAAGAATGAACGAAAGAGCATTTGTCCTCCTTTACTTGTGTGCTACACGGTTCAGCAATGTTACTCCCACTCAGAATGAAGCTAGGCACAGAAAGGGCAGAATGACCCTTGGAGCTGACGCACAACGATGGAGGACCATCAAAGGGAAGGAGTGGTGGTTTCACTGTAACCTTGACTAAAATTGCGATTGTGGCTCCATGGGAGAAAAAGAGAGCAAGAAACAGCAGTCACCCCAGTGCATGGGCACCATCACTTTTAAGCTGAGTTATAAGAACCTCAGGGTGTTTTTTAAAAAATAGGTTTTAAGTTATTTCAAGGAGGAAAAAGAGCTTAACATGCATCATTTTACTCTAAATATCTTTGATATGTTTCCACCATAAGACTTTTAGGTTGTAATGCTAATAAATACCAAGTATTATTCTCTTATAATACTCATAGCATCATGTAAGAACTTCTCTAAAACGCACAGCAGCCTGGAGTAGTCAAATTCATGGAGACAGAAAGTAGAATGGTGCTTGCCAGTGACCGGGGGCAGGGAGGAAGGAGGAGTTAGTGTTTAAATCGGTACAAAGTTTAAGTTTTGCAAGATGAAAAAAGTCCTGGAGATGGATGGTGGTGATGGTTGCAAAACAATGTGAATGTACTTAATGTCACTGAATTATATTCTCAAAAATGATTAAGATGATAAATTTTATGTTATGTATGTTTTACCACAGTTTTTTTTGTGTATGTGGTAAAAGGAAAGTCACTGTCAAATGCTAACAGATAGGAGAATGCCTGGGCTCTAGCCTCAAGGGAATCACTTCAAACTTTAGGCTAGAGAGAGGTTTTTAAAATGATGAACATGGAATGGGAAGTGTGCAGGAGTGTGCTGTGTACAAGGTCTGGGTGTCTTGTTCTGGTAGATGTCTTCAGTCATGGTGCACCTGGAGTGCAGCTGAGTGTCATCTCAACAATGGCTGGGTTGTGGATTAACTGCCTTAAGGCCATCTCTAGAATTTCACAGCTCAGTCTTCATGCCTGGTTGTCTCAAGATTAGCCCCTGGAACTTTCGGTGTGGTTCATTCCTTGTGGTTTCATCTTGGGGCATGTAGGAAACAAAAGCTAGTGTGCGGAGGGCCTTGAAGTTTCAAATGGCTTGAACTTCCTTGTAATGCAGTTCAGCAAGGGCTGGGTTCACCATAGCAACAATTAACTGTCCATCTTCCTTTGACTTTAGTAGCCTGGAAAATCTCTGCTTGACCAGTATGAAACTCAAAGCTGGTGATGCCATTGTAGGCTGCAGTCTGCCTGGCATCCTCCACTGCCTGCCCCACCAACAAAATCCCAAGGACCTGCAACGTGCTGAGCCAGAGGGAGGCTGATCACACCAGTTCCACAGCAGATGGCAAGGAGGATGGTGTTAAGAGTTCACTCCACTCAGCTTCCCTCCAATCCAGTACAGCATCTCTGCACCAGCAGTGTTAATCTGGAAAAAGGCATCTGGAGAGACGCAGACCTTCAAGCCCAGGAGATCTTTAAAGATATGAGGTTCCCCAAACAAGAGCTAGTAGGCGGACTGATGATGGTTGAAAACGGGTCATGGTGCTTTCCTGGAAGTCAGTTGAGGTCAAGTCATAGACTGTTCCAGGACCTTTAATGAAAAATTTCTTTACCAGTCTCTTCCTGAACATGGAGCTTCCCTGGACTTAATTCCTGGGGATGGAATGTGATGACAGCCATTGTGTGCCTTAGGCTATTGGTGCGGACTGTGAGCTCACACCAGTATCGACCTTCATGAAGCAGAAGGCAGGGCTCTGTTGGAAGGAATACTTCATCGTACTGTGCCACCTGATTGTGTTTCTAACGGATGTTTTTCAGATGGGTAGACTGTACACAGACGATGTTCCCATCTTTTCAGGTTCCCAGGTCATATCCCACAGTCTTTGGATTGCTATCTGGACCTTGATTCACAGAGAAGGTGGACTTATTTCTGTAGCCACTGATGACAGGAGATGGTATAGTAGGATGGAGAAGACAAGCAGCCCCTCAGATTTGGGTGCAGCTGTTGTCACATTGACTCCATCAAGCATATGAATGTGAGACTCTAGTCTTTGTAAATTTTCACCTTGAGCCACTCATAGTTCAGCCTCCAGCGCAGCATCACAACACCAGCCAGCCTTTCCTGCCAGGATCATCTAGTAGTCCCAGATGACTTGGTTTCTTCTGACGTTTTTGTCCTTTTTGATACTTCTTGGCTACCACATGGGTGAAATTTCCCTTACATACTATGCCCTAAAAGAGCTGTGACCAACCTGGTGCTTTTACGGCACACCAGGGAAGCAGTCTTGGTTTGGAGAGGAAACCCACCCTGGAGAGGAAGCACGTGAGGCTGTGTGTTAGGACTCTTCTCTTAATGCCACACTGAAATCCACCTCTCAGGGTTGAGGTGAGAACAACAAGCTCATATATATGGCGCGCTCTGGACTGTGCTGAACACAGCAGATGCTTGACATGTGTCACTACCCTTCCTTAGGCTCTGATTTGAAGTGTGTCACTTGGTTTCGTCATGCCTTAATGTCTCCAACCTGCAAAATCGAGGCAGCAAACCAAAAGGGCAGTAGATGACCCAGTTTACTGTGGCAGGGAGTCATTTCCTGTTGAGTAGGGCACCTCTACTACCCCCCTGGCACACGCAGCCAACAGGGGGGCAGGCATGGCAGAACGTGGGGCTCCTCCTAGTGCCAGTGTAGCAGCTGGCCTGGGCAACTCAACTCCTCTCAGGGAGTACCCTTCCCTACTTGGCTGGGGGATCTTCTCTTGAGACCTTCCTCAAAAGCATTTATAACCCTAATCCGCAATTTTAAACAATGTACAACAAAAGTTGGAAGGAGTTCTAACCCCCAGCTTCCCCTAAGCTTCCCCTCCCCTTTTAATATATTATCTCTTTCATTCCATCTATTAAACGTCCTCTCCTTATTTTTATACACTCTAAAATCAACATTAAACAGAAAATTTACACACACAGATTGGTTAAAATATTTACCTGTAGATTTATAAATAGTCTGCAGTCCCAAGGACAATTGGCCACATAATCTATTGAACAACAGTGATCTGTGTAGGTTTGGACACAATGGAAAACTACGGATCCTGTAAAGGTTTAATATGCAGGACTTTAATAACGTGTAATTTCACACATGCAAGGCCTTTTATGTGCCTGTGGACTTTGAGAATTCAGAGCAAACCAATTTTGTGAGAGAAATACGGTACTTGGCTTGTTTATAACTCCAATGCCAATCCACTTTACAGGGGGACACCCTACTTAATTTTCCAGTTGGAGGTAATAAAGTCATACTACAAACTGAAAGCAACCATAGGAACTGGAATGAATGTGATGACCTTTCTGGAGAAGCACCAGAGTTCAGAAAAAGAGGTGCATGGTGAGGTCTAGAGAACCAGGGCTCTGAAGGTGGCCAGATCTTTAAAAGCTAGACTCTGCCACTTAATGTTTGTAAAGTTTGTGAGTAACTTAAACTCTTAGAGCCTTAGTTTCTTAATCTGCAGACCGAAGATAACAGAATCTCACTCACAAAACACTATTATTATATCAAATGAGATTAAGTAAGATAGTGCAAGCACCTGAAACATGGTGGATATTCAATAATTCTCAGATACTATTAATTATCCTCATGAATAACATCAGAATATAATATTATTCTGTTCTGAAAAATAACCAGGTCAACCTCAGAGTCTTGTCCTGAAATACTTTTTTGTTCTAATATCATGAGGTTTGAGAGCAAGGATGGCACTTTTAATGGTAGTCTAGTCTAGCCCTTCATTTTACATTAGTGGTAACTAACGTCTAGAGAGAGTAAAAGACTTGATGAAGGTCATACTGTTAGTGGCATAATTAAAGCCTATTCTTTGATCCAGGTCTCCTTCCTTTTTCTACTGTGGAACTTCTGTAGGCAGCAGAATGAAAACAGGTGAATTTTCAAACTTCACCTTCTAATTCTGGACTGTGTGCCATGTCAGCAGCAGGTGAAACATGGCAGAGGTGACTCGCTGTGTCCTGTGATGGCTAAATTAGAAAAGACTCTAGCTAAGGTTTCCAGAGATCCCTAGTGCTAGCAATTCCTGAGCCGCTGGTTCATTCTACATATAACTGGCTTTCTTGGGTTTGCTAAGAAACCCAACTCTTCACTCTCTCAGCTTTCCAATTTTGAGAATGTTATAGTATTATTGTCTCCTGTTCTCTTAGCCTTAGAGAATTATCATTATTAGGCCAGGTGTGGTGGCTCACACCTGTGATCCCAGCACTTTGGGAGGCTGAGGCCAGATCACTTGAGGTCAGGATTTCAAGACCAGCCTGGCCAATATGGTGAAACCTGGTCTCTAATAAAAATACAAAAATTAGCCAGGTGTGGTGGTGCGTTCCTGTAGTCTCAGCTCCTCGGGAGGCTAAGGCAGGAGATCACTTGAACCTGGGAGGAGCAGGTTACAGTGAGCTGAGATCACACCACTGCTCTCCAGCCTGGGTGGCAGAGCAAGACTCTGTCTCAATAAATAAATAAATAAATATTATTATTATTCTGTAAGACCAACAGCTGTGTTCTATCTCTTCCACCTAGTCCAGTCTAGGCACTTTGCATATATATTCTAACTCTAGAGTAGTAAGCAGTAGTTGCTATTATTACTTCTAGTTAGAAATGAGGAAACCAAGTTTCAGCAATTTGCCCAAGGTCTCTCAGAGGGTTTGAATTCTGGTATCTCCAGTGTCAGAGCCAAGGTTGTAGATCCTGACCTCATTCAAGCATCCATGGTGAAATAATGCTAACAATGACTGTTGATCACCTCTGAGAATTTACTTTGTGCACACTAACCACAACAGCCTTATAACACAAGTACTATTACCATTTCTCAATTTTATAGAGGAGGAAACTAAGTCACAGAATGGTTAAACTGCTCAGGATCCCAAACCCCTAAGACTGTGTTCCTAAAATTCACGAAAGACAGTTAAATATTCTCCATCCACCTTGTGGATTTCCACAATCTTCTTTAAGAACTTCCCCCAACCTTGTATTTTCTTTCCTAGATGGCTTGTTCCAAAAGAAAACAAAAATCTCCTTGAACCAGCCAACCAAAGCAAAGACAATGGATAGAGGATAGCTAGAGTTCAAGTAAAATCATTTTGAAAATATTTTCACAAGAAATCATTTTGCTAGATTACACTGTTCTCTGCTTATAATTACCTTCAGACATTCAATTCAGAAATAATGTCAAGAAGGTGCCCATGTAACCAGACATGTAAAAAATGACACCGGGAATTTGCTTTCTAGTCTGACAGCCTGAAATTATGTATGCTAGGGGGTGCTGTTGAACAATTTTAAGGTTTTTGTCCATCTGGCACTTTTAGAGTTGCATGTGGTAGTGCTTTGGGGTAGGGTGAGCTTGTAATTTTTAATTAAAACCTATTTAACCTCAGCTTGGTAACTTTTAACCAACACAATATTTTGCTGCAGAAGACATTTTAAAATAAGTTGTATTCATTACATGTGCAGTTAATTTTTATTCATGCAGAAGCATTTATCACCCATTGTTTTTTCTCCCGTCACATTTAAGAACATGATTAAAAGATAACGCAATGTAGATGTTAAACCTAAAGAAAGTGGCAGTGTCTCTAGAGCATTGTCGATGATGGTAAGATGTGCATCTCATAGTAGTTAACAGAATCTCTAATATACAGGAAGCAAAGAACCAAAACCTTCGCAATCAGAGAATCTTAGCTCTAACTCTCTTGCTCCACAATTCAGCTAAATGACCTAAGTACTTGTTAATAAATCATGATGCAGAAAATGCACAGGGCTAGGAAGGTTAGAAAGCAGAGTACCGCTTATGCTGAACTGACACAATTTTGGTCACGTAGGCTCAGTCAAAAATAGAAAATGTGATGTAGTTAAACATAAAAGGTCATACAATATGCAGAACTACCCCAAAGTCTATATAATTAGGAATTAAGCACATGTACAAATATACATCCTTCTCTGAACTTTCATTAGTGGTCTACAAAATTATTTGTTGTTGAACAGTGCCACAGCTACACAAAATAATTTTAGTAGTAAATGCTTAAATTTTTTGAATGACTAAAGATGATTAAGTCCAGCACTTAAAAGTTTGCAACACTTTTAATACTTGCTTCTTAAAAGAAAATGAGGGAGAATCATTTGTGTGTGCTGAAAGGCGCTGTGTAGACAAATGACAACTTACCAAGATATCACTATGCTGCCTTAATTATTCCCTCGCTGCTTCATACATCGCTTCTCCCATATGGGGTGAAGTAGGAGGCAATGTCTTTACATGCTGCCCAGATATTTTATGCAGCTGCTAGGGCTGTGCTAGGCAAAAGGAACTCAGTGAACACTTGTTGACTGATAAACTGTGCAGATGAAAATGTGAGTTGTTCCTATGTAGTTTATCAAAGTTTATGGGAACATTCCTGTGGTACAGGGAGAGCTACTGCTATATAACTACTGTTTAAAAGGTGGAGTGAACAACCTAACACCATTTGTTATAATTACTCTTTGAAAATTACTAAGTCAAATATAATTTTTTTCTTTCCATTCTCAGGTCCAGGATAATTGTTGCTTGTGATTAGAAGATCTGACAGCTGCTGGAACCCTGGGGCAAAGGGGTTTTCCTGCTTTCCATGAAAATATGTGAGTTACTCCATGTACTATTTTCTAAAACCATTTAGTTTGTTCTTGAAAATAGCTTACAGCAGCATCCACAACACATAGGTCCTTTTGCAGTTGGCAACATTGAAACTACTATTCTGGTACATGGGCTAAAAAAAGAAAACCTAAAAAAGGCCTTTTGGTGGGTGAAAAATGATCTTAGATTATTTAAAAAAAGAAAGAAAGAAAACTGGGGGTGGGGGGAAAGGCCCAAAGGAACACGTTTTAAAAAACCCCACTTTGGGAGGCCAAGGCGAGTGGATCACGAGGTCAGGAGTTCGAGACCAGGCTGGCTAAAAGACCAGCCTGGCCAACATGGTGAAACCCCGTCTCTACGAAAAATACAAAAATTAGCCAGGCGTGGTGGTGGGTGCTTGTAATCCCAGCTACTTGGGAGGCTGAGGCAGGAGAATTGCTTGAACCCGGGAGGCAGAGTTTGCGGTGAGCTGAGATCACACCATCGCACTCCAGCCTAGGCAACAAAGCAACACTCTGACTCAAAGCAAACAAGCAAACAACCCTAGAAACATATCTGTTCAACAGACAAAGTCAGACTTTTGGAATCAAAAGTTACTTTTCAGGGAGCAACTTTAAAAGATTTAGGAGAGAAAACACTTTGAGAGGTACTGGGGCTAAGGCACATGATCTGATTATGTCCTTTGATTCAAATCTACTGATCCTAAAATGCCAGATTTTGGCTTCATCTCACCACTGACAGTACCCTGTCATCCAGATAAAGTCTACTTGGATTATACCAGCCCAAGGGCCTATCGCCCTGCTCAAGGTGGTTTGGCAAAGTTCAGTAGGTATCCTTCCCCCGCTCCACCCTGGAGCCTTAAAATTAGGAGGAGGAGGGAGCTGTACATCAGAGTGTCTTTGAGGAGGGCAGTGGGTTGGGTGAGAGAACCAGCTCTGCAACACATTAAAATGCGTTTTTGCTGTGGCACTGGCAGGCTTAGGCTGGGCTAGGCAAACCCACTGCCCTGCAATTTATTCTAAATATGGTAAATGCCCTTGTCAAGATGATCTTGCTAAAACCGGATAATTCCACAAAGGCTGGAAATATACCTTTACTTAGCAAAGGATTTCTTATAGAGAACACAACAGCATTGTAAACAAGAGTCTTAACAGAATTAAGAAAATAAATCTTTCAAGAGGCCTTAAGTACACCAGAGAGCATCATTTACATATAGATAATTGGTGTACTAATTAAAAATAATTCCTATTGATTCATTAAAACAGGCAATTTCAGAGCTGCCATTAGTCACCATCTCATTAATCCATGATCAAAGAATCATTCAAGGTAAAGTGAAGAATTAATTTCATAGGGGCATCTTTGCCAGGGACAGACACCTTTTAGAGGTGGTAAGCTGGGGATCATGCCTGTCACGTTGGAGGATTCTGGAGAGCCTGTTCTTGGGGCCTCCAGACTTGCTGGTCTGGAGTGTTTGTGGTCAATGGCTGGGAGGAAGCTGATCGTCTCCCCACACTCCACTCGAGGTGTTTCTTTACCTGCATAAAAGGTTCCTAACAATGATTCTTTTAGCTAATTAGGTTTTACAGGAAAGGGGTAGGGGGAGGATATTGTAATATTTGAAATGAAAAGTTTGAATTTTCTTAAAAATATTCTAATTTGCCTTTTCTTCTGGCTCATATGAACCAGTGCAGTTTTGCTGTCATTGAAATTACTAGAAATTTGGAGTTGACACACATCATCTTATTCATTCTAGTGGGTTACTGTAAATGGTTTTTAATCTCTAGATTTGTAAAGATCTTACGGGGCCTTTTCTTTGGTTTCTAGAAGTTCCAAACCTGAATTACTCTCCAAAGTCATCTAATATCTAGTATGTACTAATGTGACAGGCACATTGCTATTATGTCTTGGGCAAACATAACCTTTTTTTAATCTTCTCAACTAAAAATGTGACTAATCATAATTGTTTAATGCACGTCTACTCTGTACCACAAATGTTATATGAATTCTTGCTAACCCCTTAAATAACCTGGCATGTTACTGATCGCTTGCTACATGTATCAGGCCATTCTTGCATTGCTATAGAGAAACCCGAGGGCTGGGCACGGTGGCTCATGCCTGTAATCCCAGCACTTTGGGAGGTCAAGGTGGGATGACTGCTTGAGCTCAGGAGTCTGAGACCAGCCTGAGGAACATAGTGAGACCCTGTGTCTACAAAAAAATACAAAAATTAGCCAGCAATGGTGGCTCACGCCTCTAATCCTAGCACTTCGGAAGGCTGAGGCGGTGGATAACTTGAGCTCAGGAGTTAGAGACCAGCCTAGGCAACATGATGAAATCTCATCTTTATAAGAATTACAAAAATTTGCTGGGCATGGTGGCATGTGCCTATAGTCCCAGCTACTCAGGAGGCTGAGACAGGAGAATCACTTAAGCTCAGGTTGTAGTGAACCATGATTGTGCCACTGCACTTTAGTTTGGGTGACAGAACATGTGAAAGAAAAGAAAGAAAGGAAGGGAGGGAAGGAGTTAGGAAGAGAAGGAGGGAGGGAGGGAGGGAGGGAGGAAGGGAGAGAGGAGGGAAGGAAGGAAGGA
>NW_012114400.1:1090361-1094599 GCF_000951035.1 Colobus angolensis palliatus | reverse complement strand
GAAGGAAGGAAGGAAGGAAGGAAGGAAAAGAAAGAGAAACAAAGAAAAGAGAGAGAAAGAAAGAGAGAGAGAGAAAGGACCTGCCACTAGGTAATTTATTAAAAAAGGGGTTTAATAGGCTCATGGTTCTTCAGGATGTACAGGAAGCACAGCTGCATCTCCTTCTGGGGAGGCCTCAGGGAGCTTTTACTCATGGCAGAAGGTGAGGCAGGAATAGGCATTTCACATGGTGAAAGCAGGAGCAGGAGAGAGAGTAGGGGTGGGAGGAGGTGCCACACAATTTTAAGTGACCAGATATTGCAATAACTCACTACCGCAAAGATAGCACCAAGCCATGACGGATCCTCCCCCATGATCCAAACACTTCCTACCAGGCCTGAGCTCCAGCACTGGAGATTACAATTCAACATTAAATTTGGGTGGGGACAAATATCCAAACTATATCACGACAGCAAGTACATACTAGGGATGGACTCCCTATCCACATTTTACAGTCAAGGAAACTCAAGCTCAGAAAATATCAAGCAACTTAATTTTCATGTTCACAGGACTAGGTATTGGCAAATTCTTGTCAGTCTGACTCAGGTCTATCCACTTTCTTCTACTCCACAATTCTGCCTACAGGGCCAGTATTACCAACTAGCAGGGACTGAGTATGTGGCTCTTGCCAGGCATTGTCCAAATGGTTTTGCATGTATCAACTGATTTATCACTTACAACAATTCTATGAGTAAATACTATTAGTATTACTAGTGCTATTATTGCTATTGCTACTATTACTATTATTATCACTATTTCAGAGAAAGAAACAGAGAGCTTAAGAAGCTAGCCCAAGTTTACTCGAAGGATCCCAGATGGCCAGCAACCAAGGTGGGCAGCCTGGTGACCCGAGAGTTCCCTCTCTCATCAGGAGTGGCCATCTGCAGCCAAAGGACTCTATGTCTGGGATGCTGGAAAAGGGAGTCTATATTGGGTAGATGGCTGCATTTGACCTCCAAACTTCTTTCTAAAGATTCCTAGATGCTTACAACCTAATGTTTTATGTACATTTTGACTTCGGAATTCCTGGCATATCAGATAGGTGTGCTTTAAAAAATCCTAGCAACTACTCTAGAAAATTATTTTTAAAAAGCACGATTTTTCACCTTGTCAAGATCAAGTGTTCTGAAAGCATTAGCAGTCATTACAAATCAGGGCCATAGAAATCATGAATAATTTACTGATGAACATTAAGATTTTATATTCTGTGACATACATGGTAGAAGTTTATTGGTGAGTTTTGAAGGAGATGTGAAGAGGCTGCTTGTGGGAAAGGGAAACAGAAAGCTAAGGTGACTTCTACTGTACTGGCTGCTAATGAATTAATAAGAAGTGGTGAGTAAGAGGAGACAGAAAATCAGCTGGAGAAACTCAGCCTGTAGAGAGCCACCTTTACCATGTCGAAAACCAAAACGGTAAAGCAGGATACGAATGAGACTTTGCATACAAACATGTTCCTGAATTCATACAAAAGACAGGGGTTTATTGTAATGAAACCCGTTAAGGACAACTGCATATGCCAGACAAGTTCCACAGGAACTCCCCACTTCACATCTGCAGAGCTGTGCCCAAATCACAGTGATTTTTATCTAGAATGAAGAGCTCCATTAGCTACATTATCCAGTAGTACGGTCAACCAGCTGGTGGTGGTATTTTATGTTAAAACAAAATAACTGAAAATAATACATAACCAAAGATCACCAAAATCAATCTAAGTACTTCCTAAATGGAAACTGAAACTTAAAGGGGATGAGGTTTTAAATTGAACTTCTCACACAATTCGCAATTGCAAAAGTATGGAACCAGCCCAACTGCCCATCAATCAACAAGTGGATAAAGAAAATGTGGTATGTATATACCATGGGATACTACTCAGTCATAAAAAGGAATGAAATAATGGCATTCACATAAACCTGGATGGAACTGGAGACCATTATTCTAAGTGAAGTAACTCAAGAACGGAAAACTAAACATTGTACGTTCTCACTCGTAAGTGGGAGCTAAGCTATGAGGAGGCAAAGGCATGGAAATGATACAATGGACTTCGGGGATTCGGAGGAAAGGGTGGGAGTGGGGCAAGGGATAAAAGACTACACAATGGGTACAGTGTACACTGCTTGGGTGATGGGTGCACCAAAATCTCAGAAATCACCACTAAATAACTTATCCATGTAAGTTAACACCACCTGTTCCCCCCAAACCTATTGAAATTTAAAAAAAACATAAATTGGCCAGGCGCGGTGGCTCAAGCCTGTAATCCCAGCACTTTGGGAGGCCGAGACGGGTGGATCACGAGGTCAGGAGATCGAGACCATACTGGCTAACACAGTGAAACCCCGTCTCTACTAAAAAAAAAAACACAAAAAACTAGCCAGGCGAGGTGGCGGGCGCCTGTAGTCCCAGCTACTCGGGAGGCTGAGGCAGGAGAAATGGCTAAACCCGGGAGGCGGAGCTTGCAATGAGCTGAGATTGGGCCACTGCACTCCAGCCTGGGCGACAGAGCGAGACTCCGTCTCAAAAAAAAAAAAAAAAAAAAAAACACATAAATTGAGCTTCTCAGGCTAACTAAACACTACAAGAACAATAATGGCACAGTTCATGATCCCCACACTGACATTCAAGAGAGTCAGGAGGCTAAGACATATACATGGAAAATTCCATCTGATAGTGCAAAGGTGGGAGCAGAGAGCAGCTCACATGCATGTAAAGAATCAGCAATAATTCATGAGTTGATGGAACATTTGTCAATGAGGAGAAACTACATATTGTTTGGAACAAGATAAAAATGAATATAAAAAAATACCAGCCATTTTGGGAACAGAGTGGGAGGGGAAATGACATAAAGGTTAGTTAAGTCTTGTGATGCTCAGGCCGCTTTTATCAGAGTGATTCAGTTGGACAAAAAATAGAAATGGGTCTTCTAAGCCAAGACCGTCTTCCATTCATCTTTTCCTTTCTAAAATAATCCTTAACAATAAGGATCAGATTTTCAAAAAGTGAGTGTGGCTCATGTGTTTTTCCCTAGGCTTGGTCATATGATACAGATATCAACTTTCCACTCTTTAGGAGTCTGATTCTGTTTCCCCTTCCTTCATTCTTCCTCAACATGCGGAACAATTCCAAAATAAAACACAGTAGCTTTAAGATTTTCCATTTAAAATCATGATTTGACCACACAAATCTGAAAAACTAATGGGCAGTGGTCACAATGGTGGCCAAGACGGTGGAGGGTTCCTTCCTTCCTGTTTTGTGTTTAAATAATCAGAGGACTGTCCTCTGATTCCTGTTCTTTGGCTTGGCCTGGCCTCTGGCAGAGGCTCCTGTTCTCCTCTGCCTGGGTCCATGACAGACACCAGCCTTCTGGAACAGAACTTCCTTCACCAGCAGAGGCTCTCTGATTCTTTTTGCTCTGGAAGCAAGAATGGGTTTTTGAATATGCTTTGATAATATGCAAGGAGTATACCTGGTATGAGGGCATGCCAGCAGGAACTGCAGGTTCCTTTTCTAAAACTGGGAGCCTGACTCACATCCCCTGCTACTGACCCACCCACCGTGTTATCCAACAAGTACCTGTATCAGCTTATTTGGCCAAGAAGCCAAATAAAACCCTGTGAGAATCCATACTGTGGTGAACACTGTGGATGCCTCAGTGTATGTGTGTGTGTTTGGGGTCAGGGGGTGAGGGACAAGAGAGAGCAATTACCCATTAGGACATTTCTTACAGATCGTTCTAGAGTACAGTTCAGGACAAAGAGGAAGGGAAGTGGTAAAGCTTTATCTCCCTCTAGCAGGAGTCCTAGCCTGTGGCTACAGTGAGATCCCCTCAGGGGTCCCTTGTGTGCAGATGGCCTGGAGGGCCAGTGGGCTGATCCTCGCAGAGGTAATTGGCATGAGGCACCACAATGTGCCAGGGAAATTATTTTTCCTGCCAGAAGCTTGTTTGGCTAAGTCAGAAGAATGCCTCCATGTTGGAGGGGAGCCTTCCTCACTCAGAACTTCTGATTTAGTTAACCCTCCCACCTCCAGTCCTCCTTCCCCCAACTCCTTGCCCCGCTCCTGAGAGTAAAGCCAGAAAGTGAGTTTCACCAAAGGAAAAAACCGGGGGCACAAGGCTGCTCTGGCCCAAGAGTCTGGGTAAAGAAGGTAACAGGTGTTAGTGCATGCATGTGACTGTGTGTGTGTGTGTGTGTGTGTGTGTG
>NW_012114400.1:1078473-1085716 GCF_000951035.1 Colobus angolensis palliatus | reverse complement strand
AAACAAACAAAACAAAACAATCCCCACAACTTGAAGAGATGAAATCACTTCACGACAGCCATGTCTACTGCTATAACTGCTGTCTTGCAGCCCTGCCAGATAAAATTAAGAAGGCAGCAAAGAGAAATTTAGCAAGTATGTTCTAAATAGTATTATAATTTGCCTTTTTTTTTCTTGTATTGGGTGAAGAAACTGAGCAGTGCATGAAATTAAAACAAATTAATTTACTTTCCTGCTAAAAGTTTTTTAAAATAGACAATAACAATCTTTACAATCTCATCTAGCACTATATGCGTTCCTTGATATTAAATCTTTTTTATTCTTAAACACTTATACCATTTGTTTTTACAAAACAAGATTCAATAGCCATTGGGACTTTAAGGAAAAATATCTATTACAACCCCAACCAACTATGACATTTTGTCACATCAGGACTTAAACTAGCTTACCTTAAATGTGCTGAGAACACTGACATTAGCCTATAGTTGGGCAAAATCAGGTAACACAAAGCCTATTTTAAAATTAAGTGCTGAATATCTCAGGTAATTTATTGAATATTGTGCTGAATGTGAAAAACAGAATGATTCCACACCATCGTAAAGTTGAAAAATCATAAATCTAACCATCGTATGCCAGAGTCTGTGTATGATCGGATATTTCCAGTGAAATATAAAAACATTTATACATTATCTAAATCTAGTATTTTGTATACTATTTGTATACATAAAGATAAATAGGAAAATTCCTCATATTGGGACTGTAGTGATGAATTTTTCATTAAAAGGAAAAGTGATAGACTAGAGATAAAACATCTGCCAAGA
Organism: Colobus angolensis palliatus; assembly: GCF_000951035.1. Classification (NCBI taxonomy): domain Eukaryota; kingdom Metazoa; phylum Chordata; class Mammalia; order Primates; family Cercopithecidae; genus Colobus; species Colobus angolensis. The sequence goes on along the minus strand of NW_012114400.1, from coordinate 1,084,895 downwards.
ATGTTCCAGAACTGCCTAGTTGGCAGTCTCCTGAATTTTTACACATCACAAAAACAATCAAACAAAAAGAAAAAAAAAAAAACTCCAAAGATGTTATATCATAGGGAAAAGTATGACTAAGGAATATAATGTTATCTCCTTACCAGAAAACTAGAGACTACAAAATATTTTAAAATGCAACAACTAAAAAGGTAAAAATGTTAGTGTATGTAATACGGTTTTACTTTATATATTTAATACATGTATTTAAATATAAATTTAGTATGTTTTACAACACTACTGTTGATTGAAAAGACAAATACAAATAGACAGATTTGAAGATTTCAGGTGATTTCTTAATGATTCTACTCCATTAATTTAAAAGCAAAGTGCTTTAAAGAAGGCTTCACACTTTTTAATGTAACTAGAGGGAGGAGAAGTCGTCCCTTGACTGAGATTCTCACCCACTTCACCAGAATCATCACTCATCTTAAACCATTTTGCAGATGACAAAGCTGAGTCTTAGATGTCGCTGTTCTAAAGTTCCACGGCTAGGAGACTGAGCAGGACTTGAGCCCACCACCCCAGGAGTTCTTTAGCTTTTTGTGCCATGTACTCCTCTGACAGTCTGGTAAAACCTATGTACCTCTTCTCAGAATAGCATTTTTAAATTCCTAAAACAAATACATAGCATTAGAAAGGACAAAAATTATAAAGAAATAATAATCAAAATATTTTTAAGAAAAATTTGTGATAGAGTAATATATGTTCTTTATTAACGTATTAAATAAGAAGATATACTAGTGGGTCTGATAACTATGGTAATTTTTAAGGAGTCATGAGCATTAATATTTCAACAACTTTAACGTGGTATGAAAACAACTGTGACTTTTATTGTTGAAAAGTCACAGGTACTGCTATTACTACTGGCTTGTTGCCTACATTCATAATGAGGGTGTCATTTGCTGAATACCTTAGTTCCTTCTCCAAAGGAAAGTACCCTGCAAATTTGTCCAAATCAAAAGTCTAAAATTCCTGTTAAAGGTTAGTGAAAATAAAGATGTAATTTTTTTTTTTTGTTTTTCTTCTCATGGAAGTTCACAGACTCCCTGAATTCTGTCTACAGACCTCTTGAGAACTGCCCATTCTGGCTAAGTGCTTAGTGTAGGTTCCAGGTAGACTTCTCTAAAGAGTCTGCAATGGGTATAAAATGAATGAATAAATGTAAGTTCCCACTAAAATACTGAGGTGGGTCAGGCACCACTGCCAGACGGTTCCCTTCCTCTTATGGGGCCAATTTAACCAGCCCATGCTCCCTGTGTGTGTGTGTGTGTGTGTGTGTGTGAGGGTGTGTGTGGAGTGTGTGCTATTCCCACATCATAGCAGTTTCACAGAAGAGTGGACTTCGGTGAAGATCCTTCCATGACAGAATCAGCAGCATCTGGCTGTGAACATACATCAGTGCCCTTAGCTTAGGATCTGAGGGGCTGCCTCAGTGCAGACACTGGCAGCAGCTCACAGGGGCCTCTGCCTACCACCAATGGTTTCTTGGGTGTCAGAGGTCCGGCAGAAGATGCCAGTCCCTGAGATTTCCCAGGAATAACTTAGGGACCTCAAAATGGAGGGGAGATGTCTGGTTCCAAACGGCTGATAAGAGGCAGAAAACTGATTTGTTTATTCATTCATTCCATATAAATGAAAATGAGGGCTAGTTATAGGCCAGACATTGTTCTAGGTGCTGAGCAGGAAAAATGGCAAAAAACTTACACCCTGACAAAGCTGCCATTCCAGTGAAGGCAAAGGGAAATGAGAAATGAGCAAAAACATACCTAATATGAAGTCAGCTGGTGAAAAGTATGAAGAGGAAATTACCACAGAATAATAGAGACTGGGGGCTGACAGGGATCACTCTAGCCAGCCGGATAAAGGGCTGTCTCTGGAATCAGAGAAATGTGTATATTCTTGTTACACACATGCGCACACACTTTTGAACTATAAACAATAGAAAGCCTAAATTTTTACTTCTATTTTCAAGAATCTTCCAACCATCAAATTAATAGAACCCTATCATATGCCAGTAAGTTATAACGAATTTTTAAGAGACTGTCCCTTATTTTTATTTACTTAGATTTTATTCTATTAATTAGAAAACAAATGACAGATCATAAAGTTTACAAACATTTGTTACACGGATTACCTTGAATTCATGTTTGTTTTATTCATTGAATGAATGAATGAACGAGGCACTATAAGCCAGTTAAGAGATGAGGTTAAAACCATCACTTACTTTTTTAAAGGCACTAAAATACATCAATTGTATTGTTTGGATATACAAACATTTATTTGCTACTGAAAATTGAAATAACATATGAAAATTTTATTGTAATTCATATTTTTGAAAACCAAAATATCCAATCAATTACTATGCTCTAGCCAAACCACCCAATGGTTTCTTTACCTTCTTTCTCCATACCTTACTTTGCTTGAAATTCTTGACATTGGGTTGCATCTCACTGACTTAAGGCTTCTAAAACACAGGGAAATGCCTGAGACCTACTGGTGCTTCCTTGGGTCATATCAAAAAGTAGAACTAAAGTATTATTGAAGTCACTCAAATACATTCAAACTATATAGATCCCTTATAAATTACTGGTATCAAGGCAGGAAGGAAAAGACACAAGAAGAAAAAGACATCACAGAACTCATTATAGGTTATCAAAATTATTGGTATACAGTCTTTCTCAGAATAAAGTAGCTTTCTCAACCTGTTGCATAAAATTACCAGCAAGAAAGGAAGGCAGAGGAATAAGGTTTATGACTGAATTGGCTCTGTGTCATAATTCTCCATTGTGGCATTGTCAGAAGGATCCCATTAATGCAGAAACTGCAGCTACATTGGAATGGTTCACGTCTTGATTTATTCTTAATTCCCTTAAGCCTAGTGTCTGTTAATTCTCTTTCAAGCTGAGAAAATCAGTTGAGCAAGATGTAACCGAGTTTTACCATCTTTTCTTTCTGAATGAATAACAACAATGACCTTGTTCCTCTCCTCCTGCGAGGCACGCCATCTCTGGTGTCCTGGAAGATCTTTTCTCTTCTACCCTGCCACTGGGATAGATCTTCTGGTAGAGGGGAAAGGGATTTAGTACCAGGGCTGAGAGTCAAGTTATGCTTTGTGATGAGTCCATTGGTGATCTAGCTACAGCTCTAAGCTGCTCCTGGATCTTTGGGTCTTAGCAGAACATGATGCTGGACTCACAGATTGCTACAAGGTAGCCTGGAATAAAGTCTATAGCCCAAAAAGAGCCTGAAAACCTGAATTCCAACAAACGGTGCCCAAAGGGCCAACCCATTACTCATTAACTTGACTTCTAAGCCTATTTCTGTAAAACAGGAATAAGAACCTTAACCACCAGATTGTAAAGATAAGGTAAGATAGTCCATTCAGCATGTATGGCACAGAGCCAGGAAAAACAGTAAGTAGGCACTCACTTCTGTAGGTTAAAAAAAAAAATAGAATGAAACTTATGTGAATTCTAAATTAGTTTAAAAAATCATTTAAAAACAACGTATGAAATAACCTCTTTGCCTAGGATTATTAATGGAAATCCAGCAGATATTCTCAAGAAAAAAATGGAAGTAGTTTTTTTCCCCCTTGGACTTATGAATAAACAGTGTTAGAACTAAATTTTATTTTTTCCTATTCTAAAATCAAAAAAAATACACCATCCCTCATCCTCATATCTGTGACAAGTCGTACCCAGATTGTATTAAGAATCGAAAAGCCATCCTCATTAGACTTGAGGGCCCTTTAGACATGCACAATGGACATTTATTGAGCACCTATTATGACCACCAGGAGTAGACCAAGAGCTTTAGATGGACTCTCTAACTGAGTCCTTCTTAACCAATATGCCAGGATTCATGGAAATAACTTCATTCATGAGCAGACATGTCTTTCTCCAGGTCAAATGACAAAAATGTATATTTTGCTTGGTATAAATACCAAATACATTGTCGCTGTTGTTTTTCTTATAACCAAAGCAATATTTCACTGTAGAAAACAAATCACCTGTTATCCTACCAATTGAATGCCATTAAAATTTGGAATGTTTCCCATGTCAGTTTTTTCTCTCTCTCTGCTGTTTATCTACAAAATTGGAATTAAGTAATCAAACATTTCTTTGAGCAAATGCTTTTTTGGTGGTTTATACTATCTCATTATATGGATAAGCCATTAATTAACCATCCGGGTAATATTGGGAAATTTGGTTATTCCCATTTTTTCATCATGACGAAGAAAGCTGTAGTAACCATCTTTGTACATCTCTTTGATTTCCTTCTTCCTAGAAAAATAATTATTAATTTGAACATGACCATCTTTTGGGCTTGCAATATCTTCATCCAGAAAGGTTGTGCCTATGTACACTCTCAGCAGCAGCGTATGAATATGAGTGCCTGACTCCTACTTTTGTCAGAATTGACAGTATGATTTTTAAAACACACAACAAAATTTACAAAATGTTGCCAATTTCCTAGGAAAAAATTATCTGATTGTTTTCTTAAATCTGCACTTTTAAACTACATACTATAAGGTTATTCTTCTACCTTCCTTCCATAAAGGCTATTTTCTTTTTTCTGCAAATTATCTATTCCTATCCTTTGCCCATTCAAAAATCTGCATTGTTAGGTATATCCTTCTTGTCTTACAAAAACACTTTCTATGTTAAAGGTATTAATTTTTTCCTGTAATATTTATTGCAGTTATTACAGTATTATAACAGTATTCCTGGGCAGTATTTATCTTTTAAATGCTTACTGTCCTATTTCATGTAAAAATTTTCAAATTTGTGTATACAAATGAATCATCCATGGCCTGCCCAAAACCCTCTTGTTTTCTTTCTGTTTTAAAAAAACTTTAATTCTATCACCTCGAGGTTCCTTTTTTTTCTTTTTTTTGAGACAGGGTCTCTCTCTGTCACCCAGGCTCAATTACAGTGGTGTCACCATAGCCAGTTCTACAGGCACATGCCACCACACATGGCTAATTTTATTTTTTGTAGAGATGTCATCTTACTACATTGTCCAGGCTGGTCTCAAACGCCTAACCTCGAGTGATGCTCCCACCTCAGCCTGCATAAGTGCTGGGATTATAGGCATGAGCCACCACACCCTGGACCTCCAAAGCCCCTTTCTGTCCAATTCATTTCTGCCTAGAGGAGGTGATGGGTCCACCCTCCTGCCAAACATGGTAGATTGGTACAGGGAGGGGCAGCTGACCAGAAAGATGCAGATGAGGGTGATGTAACAAAACTACATTAATGATGAGCCCCGTGAGAGAAGATCCTCAGATCCAGTGCCCAGATCCCGGTCCTTCCAGAATCTAGCCTTGCTTCTCTCTCTCAGCCTTGAGAAGGTCCAGCCCAATGACCATCCCTGCCCTGAGGTTAATCCAAGATCACTTTACAGCAAACTCTGCATTTACTTGTGGTAATCTGAGTTGGTTTTGTTACTCACACTCAAATTTATCTTCACTAAAACATGACAAATAATTCTTTCCCTTGTGGTTTCTTCCATTGCTTTTATATTTAAAAATACTTCCCCATCCCATTATTAGTTATATAGTCATTTTTTTCTCCTAGATTTTTTAAAAACACGATTTAAATAAATACACACATAGTTCTCTAAGTAATGTGTCTGAAGTTTATTTTAGTGTAGTTTGCTCAATAATCTACCTCTTCCCCATGGGATTCCTGTATTCCTGGGATCATATGTGTCTGTATATTGTCTTTCTGTGCATTTCAGGGCTATTTATTCTGTTCTATGTGATTCCTATGCTGGCATTAAACCGTTTTCAGCTTCATCATATATTTTACATTTGAAATAGCAAGTTTCTCCTCACTGCTCTTTTAAAATGTTTCCTAGTTATCCTCTCTAAATCTATTTTGTTATCAGAAAATTCTTTATTTCATCATGTCACTGACTGAACTATCTCAATCTCCAGACAGCCAGTTATGGCTTAACCAAGTCCAGGAAATCCATCTTTACAAAACCAGAAGACAGCCTGGTGCAGCAACTCATGCCTGTAATCCCAGCACTTTGGGAGGCTGAGGCTGAAGGATCACTTGAGCCCAGAAGTCTGAGACCAGCCTGGGCAACATGGTGAAGCCCCATCTCCACAAAAAATATGGAAAAGTTAGCCAGGCTAGGTGGCATGCAGCTGAAGTCCCAGCTACATGGGAGGCTGAGGTTGTAGGATCGCTTGAGCCCAGGAGGTCAAGGCTGCAGTGAGCCATGATTGCACCACTGTACTCCAGCCTGGGTGACAGAATGAGATCCTGCCTCAAGAAACAAACAAAACAAAACAATCCCCACAACTTGAAGAGATGAAATCACTTCACGACAGCCATGTCTACTGCTATAACTGCTGTCTTGCAGCCCTG
>NW_012114400.1:1064667-1077051 GCF_000951035.1 Colobus angolensis palliatus | reverse complement strand
CTGTGTGTGTGTGTGTGTGTGTGTGTGTGTGTTGGGGATTTGAGATATGGATTACTACATTTCTTTTTTTTTTTTCTTTTAAATGAACACAATTTTAATTTCATTGTCATTTATTTACCTTGTGACGAAGGAGATATCGATTAAAAAAAGAGATCTGGATTTTAAAAAAATAAACACATCTAGATTCAAATTTTGGCTCCTTCGCTTAATAGTTTTATGACCCCTGAAAAGTTAACTTTACTGAATAACAGTCTTCTTATGTGTAAATAAACTTTATGAGGGATTAATATTACTTACCTGGCATGTTTATGGTAAGAATGAAATCAATTTAAATTAAATAGTCTATGCAAAACATCTGGTAAGGTGTAGGCATTTAGTGTTATTTCCTTTTTCTATCCCTACTTTCAGAAAGGGTTTCAGGAGCTTTCTCTTTATTTTATTTTGACCCAAACTGAAAGGAACACAGGCTATCATTTATAACATAAAGGACACCATAAGATCAGTATCAGTGTACTTTTTAAGAGAACTCTTATTTTCCCCTCCCTCCCCCCAGCATAGAGGACACACACAAAGCTGGAAGAAGGGTCAAAAGACTAAAGGATTTCACTGATCGGTTTTACTTAGCATCAGTAGAATCACCTTGTAAGTTATAACTGAACAGTCTTAAGAGAGTGCCAGAATTCAATCAGATATTTTAACAACAGTAAGATTTCTGTGCTTCTGCCACATAGAAAGAACATGAAAAAAAAAGAGAGAGAGAGAGAGAGAGAAGTCCATATAGTTCTAGGATCTTTAAAGCTTGGTGAAAATGTATTTAAATATCTTAATAGCCAAAGAAATACAAAATCCAATCAAGTATTACAGACAACATTCTACAAATGAATAGAATAGGGGTATAGACCACATGGTGAAGCAGAAATTAATTTATTATATGTCTGTTACCAATAAATAAAGTTTGATATATCTTAAATGAACTAACAAAAATCTGATGAACGTCTTGCTCAAATTCTTCACACAGACTCAAATAATTGAGAAAATTGCTTGGGATAACATAATTCTGAGGAGATTTAAAATATGAAATATTTAGGAGAATCAAATTCATACTTAACATTTTATAATAACAAAATCAATCATATTTTAAGTATATGTAACTTATAAGAGAATATGACCTATTAGAGTGACAGGACAATAATTCCTTGGATTACAACATTTCCTAGAGGTACCTTCATTAACCTGCCTAACCAGTATCTTGTATCACCTGATTCTCATTTTCTAAGATCACACAGCCTGAGGTACCAGACGGTATAATCAGGTCTTTGGGAAACAGACCAGGTTGTGAGACCCAGCAGAGAGTAAAAGCCTCAGCTAGTCTGCAGCAGCCTCTGCTATGGTCAGGAGGAGCAGGAGATGGTTAAGTGGGTACTGATGGGACAGCAGCCAGTGCCGCCGTGGCCGCAGCAGGTATCCATTTCCAATGGTATAACTTGTCTGCCTTGGAGCAGCACATTTCTGATGCCCTGGGTCAACATTTCAGATTGTTACAAATGTCAAACAGCTGTTACTGAGATTCTTGTCTGATATTCCCCACACCATCTTTCTAGAGAGGAGCATACTCCAGTATTTTGATTATTCTCCTCATAAAGGATGGGATATGCTCATTTCATGTATTCAATTTTTTAGATTAACTTAAGATAGCTAAAAATTTAAATATCGAAAATGCTGCCAAAATAAAAGAGAAAACACATTTGGCTTTATTCTCTCAACTTTGTATGTGAGAGAGAACATTCCTGTGTTTATGTGCATGTGTGTGCACATGTGTACACTGCTTCATGGGGAAGGAAACAGAGCTTCCCATGATTTCCTAGATTTCCTCCTTGTGGTTTTCAGAAACCATGTTCCCAGCAGCAAATCCAAAGACTCGCCTTGAGCATGCATGCCATTTTTGCAAAGAGACCAAAAAAAAAGAGTCTGGATGTATCTTTAAATGGCAAGGAAGTAGGATCATAAACACAAATTTAAGTAAGCAAAGAATGATTAAACTTAAATGCAAAAAAGGAAACAGAATAATTCAGACCCTGATATAAATAAAAGAACGATACTCTAGTTCAAATTCCCTAGCTTGGCATTCAAGACCATGCTCAATCCAGCCCTACTGACTTGTCCTCAGAGGTCCTGCCCTGCATGGTCTGGACTCTTCTGGCTGGTCTGACTTTGTATCAACCTACTCTTGCCCTCATTCTCCTTCTCTTGACTGAGTTCCTGGAATGTCCCAGGCTCTCTCCTACTTTGGTGACTTTTAACATGCAGTTTTCTCTGCCTGAAAGGCTCTTGATGGTCTTGCCCACCACCCTTCTCCCATCCTTTAGTTATTGCTGTTCGTTCTTCAGGTTTCATCTCAGGCCTTCCCTGATCCTCCAGATCAGCCAAATTTCCGAGTCCTGTGCATTAGGTTGGGCCGACAGTGCTGTAAATCAAGTTTAGAGTCAAGTACGGGGTTTAGAATCAAGTACGGGGATGGGGAGGCTGCCCTACTGGTCAAGCCACGCACCTTAGTGTGGGGCTTTGTCCAACTGGACACTTCTTCTAGTCCTTTGTGTGAACTAGAAAAGACTCCAGTGGCTTGCCAAACTGTGTGCCTACAAGTTTTCATATACCTGGGGGTTGCCTTTTGTTTTGTCCTCTGACAGCGGATGGCTTTTTCTAATGTGCACAAAGGCATGCATATCATATCACTGACCCTACAAATCTCCCTGCTTTACATATGCAATTGGCCTTTTCATTCATAGACTTAACAGAGTCTGTGGTCTGTAGTCATTAATGTGTATGTGTAATTGAGTGGTATCAGAGTTTCCCATTAGACGGTAAGATCCATTAGGGCAGGAACCACGGCCTTTTGTTCACAATTATCCCCAGTCCCTAATGCAATGTCTGGCACAGAATAGATGCTAAATGCATTTTTTTTGGTTGTTTTTGAGATGGAGTCTTGCTCTTTCACCCAGGCTGGAGTACAGCAGCGCAATCTCAGCTCACTGCAGCCTCTGCCTCCCGGGTTCAAGCAATCCTCCCATCTCAGCCTCCCAAGTAGCTGGGACTACAGGTGTGCACCACCACGCCCAGTTAATTTGTATATTTTTAGTACAGACAGGGTTTCACCATGCTGGCCAGGCTTGTCTTGAACTCCTGGCCTCAAGTGATATGCCCACCTTGGCCTCTCAAAGTGCTAGGATTACAGGAGTGACTCACTGTGCCCAGCCTGCTAAATGCATGTTTATGAAGTGAATTAATTAAGAAGAAAGCCAAGGATATGCTGTAATGAAAGAAATAACCAGACTTAGGGCAAGATGGAGGTGTCTAGCAGATTTACTTATACTTATTGAATAAATGAGGATTTGACAGATAGTAAGAAGCAAAAGCTGGCAGACCAAAGGACAGACTTTGCAACTTCATAATCGAAGTAGAATTTCCACTGAAGCATTTCACCCTAGGGCTAGGAAGAAACACGTTGCTTCTAGAAGAAAGCAGAGTCAGGCCAGCAGTGCCTCAAGAGCCCGCTTGGGAATAAAGGGCGTTTTAGACAGGATAGCAAGCTGGGAGGGAATCTAAGTGAGACAAAAATCTAATGATTCATGAGATTCCAGGCAGACCAAGCACCCTGGAACTTGCAAAACTTGTTGCAACAAGAATTCTTGCTCAGTTGGCTGAAGACACTGAGGCAGAAAGCCTCTGTGTGTCACTTAGTGCACTGCACAACAGGAAAACCAGCTTCAAGTGAAGATCTGAGGCGAGCATAGGAGCAGTTATGGCCCGAGCAGCCCTGAGGCTTGGAAAATAAACATCTGTATAGTTCCCTGAACACAGGCAGGGAACACAAGCATCGGTACAGGCTTAGGTGCCTCAATTCTAAATTTCTAAAAATTTCTCCCTATGGAAAGCGAGGGAGGGAAAATGTAAAACACTTTTTCATTCCAGAAAAAAATATATATGCTACACCAGATTACATGTATATATATTAAATTTATCTAAAATATATCAAGCTATATAGCACTGTCTATTATAAATCTTTACTTAAAAGTATAACTTAAAGATCTTTTCATATCTGCATATACAGATTTTTTATTCTTTTTAACAGGTGCGACACATTCCACAGTACGATGGATCATTCTTTAGCACATAGAGGGTCATTCAGCTTGTTGATACAGCTCAGGCTTTTGTGTTTTTAGAGTAGCCCCATGGGGTAGGAAGACTCCAATAGGGCCTGCAGGGACCCAAGTCTCTAAGATTCACACCCTTGTGCAATCTCTTTTCACGCTGTACCTGTACCAGGGTTGGTCTACGTGATCAACAGTCTACAGCAGACATAATGGTAGGCCACTTCCAAGATTCGGTTATAAAAGATTGCAGCTTCCCTCTTGGGTGCTCTCTGGCCGGCTCCCTCTGTCTCTCTTGGTTCATATGCTTTGAAGGAAGCCAGCATGTACATGATAAAGACACTCAGGTCACCCACGGAAGATCCAGGTGGTGAGGAACTGAGGCCTCCCAACAGCAAACATGAATATGCTTGGGAAGTGAATTCTCCAGCCCCACCTGAGCTTTGAAATGAATGCAGCTGCTGCCCACAGTTTGGCAGCAATTTCATGAGGGACCCTGAGCCACAAATGCCCAGCTAAAGTGCTCCCAATTCCTGAACTCAGAAACTGTACGAGATAATACATATTTGTGGTTTTAAGCTGCTAAATTTTGTGGTAACGTGTTACGTAGTACTAGGTAACTAATACATCACATATGGTGAAGTCCTAGCAGTAGACTATGTAGATCAATGGTAAATGCATTAAACATTTTGAAAGATATCGATAAATTATCTACCAATGAGGAGCCACTAACACAGCAAGGGTTCTGGTCACACCAAATCCTCACGAGCATCAGAAATTATCAAACTCAAAAATGTTTGCTAAACTAAATGGGTGAAAAATGGCCCCCGATTGCTTTCACCTGTGTTTTTTTAATTTCAAAATTTTTTTTTTTTTTTTTGAGACAGAGTCTCGCTCTGTCACCCAGGCTGGAGTGCAGTGGCCGGATCTCAGCTCACTGCAAGCTCCGCCTCCTGGGTTCACACCATTCTCCTGCCTCAGCCTCCCGAGTAGCTGGGACTACAGGCTCCCGTCACCACGCCCGGCTAGTTTTTTGTATTTTTTAGTAGAGATGGGGTTTCACCGTGTTAGCCAGGATGGTCTCGATCTCCTGACCTCATGATCCGCCCGTCTCGGCCTCCCAAAGTGCTGAGATTACAGGCTTGAGCCACCGCGCCCGGCCTCAAAAGTTCTTTGGGGTCCACACCAGGCATCATCAGTAATGCACAGGAAAAGGTGTGTGGTAGGGTTCAAGTGATTCATGACACAGTAAGAGACTCTGAGCCACCCTGCCTCAACCTCTAAACCACTGCCTTTCATTTAAAATTCCCATCAAGCAAATAATTTTATAAAAGAAATAACCACTGAAGTTGAGTCTAGGAGTGACAGTAAGCATCCGATTTTGATTACTTTCTCAGAAATGTATAGAACATTAAATGATTTTAATAAGAGGCATGCCCTTGAACCTCAAGCGATGAGCCTCAAATCAGAACAGATGTAAATTCAAGTGTTAATTCCCTTTAATATTGCTGAACCAGAAGTTTGATAACAAACTAGAGTGAGTAACTGGGATCAAACGGCAACCAAATGTCTGTATTTTCCAAAGCTACTTAAATGAAACATGACTATAGTCTCAAATCAAATATGAACTCAGCTATGTCTTTATTTGAATTTAGTTCCTGGTGAGAATAAATGGTTCTGAAAAAAATTTACCTTTTATAAAAAGCTATAAAGAAGACTGAAACTCGGTGATATTTGAGAGAAGCAAAAATAATACTCTTTGCTAGAGAAAAGCATCTGAAATCATCGTAAGTCTCCTACCGCCAGCAACCCCAAGTTCCACAAAAATGAAGACAAATGTACATTTAGTATTTTTTAAAATAAACACTATTCTTGATGACATCTTACTAAATTATCAAATATATCTGTTTCTACTCCCAGAAGTGATAACATTTTTATAAAAATAAACCTACCTCTTAGAAAGATACAGTGGACATAATGCATCAGAGAAATTCTAGAAAGAAGTTCCCAGATAATCAAGGGCCAAAAACCAAGACAAATAGTTGTAGATGATTTTAAATGATCTTTCATGACAAAAATAAACAACTCAGAAGGCCTTGTATGGTTATTACGCTAACTAGCTGACTTTTCACTTGTACATGACAAATAAATGACAATATAATTTAATTATTACTGTTACTTTCCCAGGCTACGACAGTCAGAGAAAGATTTTTTTCTTCTTCTTCTTGTAAGAGATTGAGTCTTGCTCTGTTGCCCAGGCTGGGTGATCATGGCTCACTGCAGCCTTGACCTCCTGGGCTCAAGTGACCTCCCACCTCAGTCTCCAGAGTAGGTGGGACCATAGGCACACACCAGCACCTAGCCTAGCTAATTTTTTAACTTTTTTGTGAAGAAGGGGTCTCACTATATTGCCAAGGCTGGAATTCCTGGGTTCAACTGATCCTCCTGCTGCAGCATCCCAAAGTGCCAGGATTACAGGCATCAGCCAAGGAAAGGAAATTAAAGTGTTGGCTCCCGCAGCAAGGTGGATGCCATGCTCAGGGTTCTCTAAGGTTCAAGCCAGAGGACATTTTATTTGCACTAAGCAGTATCATCCCCCAAAGCACTCTTTCCCAATAATAGTCAAAGAAGGCTTTGGATAAGGCCATGGAACGCTAACTCTTTCTTTCCTCCCTTAAGATAATGTGGCCATGGAAGGCCAGCAGTCTCCAAAAAGGCAGGAGAGTGAGGGGCTCTGGGTTCATTGAAGTGAACTCTCCTTCTTCTCTCCAGAGGTCTGCTGGATCTTCACGGAGACACAAAGACAGTCATCCTTGTCTTGTTACTGGCTGGCACATGCTCCACACACAGCATATGCTCCATAAAGATTTTCGAATACCTCATCTATGTATAAACACTATCTTTTTTTTTTTTTTTTTTTTTAAAATCCAGCTCAGGCTGGAGGGCAGTGGTGCAATCTCGGCTCACTGCAAGCTCGGCCTCCCGGGTTCACGCCATTCTCCTGCCTCAGCCTCCTGAGTAGCTAGGACTACAGGTGCCCACCACTGCACCCGGCTAATTTTTTGTATTTTTAGTAGAGATGGGGTTTCACTGTGTTAGCCAGGATGGTCTTGATCTCCTGAGCTCGTGATCCACCCGCCTTGGCCTCCCAAAGTGCTGGGATTATAGTCATGAGCCACCGCGCTCGGCCTGTATAAGCACTATCTCTTATTGTACTCACTAACTCACCACCTCTCCATGTAGGAAGGAGAAAGGATTCTCTGACATGGAAGTTTCCCATCCAGTGGCAGCTCAGAATTCTGACATGCTTGCCAGGTACATCATCTACAACCTTCAGACAACAAAAAACAAACACATGTTTTGCTGAAATATGCATTCTGTCCTGTGAATCGTTATGGATCCTGTTGAATCCCTTGAGTGAATACTACTGGGAACTATGATTGGGTCATTCTGGCTACTGCAGTCAGCCTGCTTGGGTTTGAGTCTAGCTCCATTCTTAACTGGTTGTGTGACCTCAGGCAAGTCCCTTAAGTGTTTAAGTTTTCCTCATCTCTAAAATAAGAATACTAAAAGCACCTTTTCCTAAGACATGTAAAGTGCTTAGAACTGTGCCTGGCACCCAGTGTATGCTATTAGTAGTATTACACGAATTGCCCTGTCTTTTACCTTGATATCCCCACATCTGGTAGGATGTTCATGTGAGACACTGCAGAAGGGCTGGGGTTTCTGCTCAAATATTTAGGCAACTCTAAGTGGCTAAGCTGATGATCTTCCCAACAAGTTGTGACAACAACTGACAAGCTAAAGATGACTGCACCCAGTATAAAAGAGGAATTTGCCTGAAAGCAAAAACAAGAGCACAGTTCAATCACCTTCGCCCTTCCTTTCCCAGAATATTCAACTTCAGCATATTCAAGAGTTCTGTACTTGTAAAACTATAATAGGATAGCTGGCTAAGCTCACAAACCACACCGGCCCGAAGCCACACTGAATCCTGTTACCTTCCCACTCAAGTTCAGACGCTTCTAGCTGAGCAACTCTGCATGCCAGTCTGCGATCCCCTGGTTTCCAGATTATTAAATGAAAACACATTCACTGGCACACCTTTCCCAAAAAGTCAACCAAGCAAATGAGCTTTCCCTCTGGACTGCCAGGTCCACTCTGCTCATCATGCAAAGAAGAAACCCAGGCCACTGCTTTTAAAGTTTTAAAGGGAGAGCACTGTAAACAATTAAGGTTCTTTGGGTTCTTAACATCATCAGAGGACCATGATAAGATCTCTTTGTAAATATTTAAGAATCACATATTTTCTCCCTGGCATTTCTGCCAGGGTCTGAGCACAAGATATATATTCATATCTGTCACCTGAAGACATCTAGACAGGTCACTTATAAACAACCCTAGCTGGAGACCTAAAGAAGAGGTGAGGTCATAATTCTGTGTGCTGGGGTGGAGACATGCGGTAGATGGCGAGGTCAAAGCTAGTTCTTCTAATGATGACAAGAAAGTATGATCATTGAGGATGGTGCTCAAAGTAATTATTTTAAAGACATTTACTTAAATAAACAAGCAAATAGATAAAAACTAGGGGTTCCTGAGGGGGAAAATAACACACTGGCTGTGTGTGAAAAAAGTATAATTTATATTTCATCTGTACTGCTACCTTCACACTTGGGCAAAATCAACAACAGACATTAAGTAGTTCTGGGATCCTACCCTTCTCCAAGAGGCCAGATGTCACAGAAAGCATGTCTTTAAATCCCAGTTCCTTCATACCCATTCCCCCAACTATGTGGGGTTTAGTAAATTTATTGATTTCTCTATATCTCAATTTCCTCAGGTAAATGATGATTGTTATGAAGATTTTTGAGATAATTCATATGGACCACTTAGATCCACATGGCAAATAGAAGCATACAACAATCGTTAGTTATTATCATTTATTTTTGGAACTGGCTTTCAAATAAATGAAATAATTCTTTTAAATGGTTAAAAAATAATAAACATTTGGAGAAAAAACTGATATTATGGCATTTACGCTATTTGTGGCAATACCATTTACAGGTACAGATCAAAAAGTCACCAAATTGCAGGGCATCAGAACTACAAAAATAACTTTTTAGCTTCATAAACTTTTTCTGAAACTAGATTAGAAATTCCTGGCTGGGCACAGTGGCTCATGCCTGTAATCCTAGCACTTTGGGAGACCAAGGCGGGCAGATTACCTGAGGTCAGGAGCTTGAGACCAGCCTGATCAACATGGTGAAACCCCGTCTCTACTAAAAATACAAAACCTTAACTGGGTGTGGTGGCATGCACCTGTAGTCCCAGGTACTTGGGAGGCTGAGGTGGGAGAATCGCTTGAACCCAGGAGGTGAAGGTTGCAGTTGAGATCGTGCCACTGTACTCCAGCCTGAATGACTCCGTCTCAAAAGAAAAACAAAAAAAAAAACAAAAAAACCTCCTATAGCCACTATTGCTGCCAGAATCAAAGATGGATCACAAGTCTATCAATCTCTTTTAAAATCTTGGTACATCTTATAACTTAAAAATTATGTTAAGATGCAATTTGTGAATATACATTTACTTAAAATATTACTACTAACTACTAGGAAAGAACAATAACAACTAAATTGAACTAATACTTTGAGCACTAGCTTTTAGTATTTGGGTAAAAGATACATGCATTAGGCACGGTATTTTTCTGGCATTTATTAACAATTATTAACAATAATGGGTCTTTAATGACTTCACTTTCAATAGCTAAGTAGTAACTGACATGCTAGCACTCATTATCCATAGGTGGGGTATTTTAGTTTCTGTTTGTATCAGCCAGTAGGTTATGCTATAGTAACAAACATCCCCAAAACAGAATGGTTTAAAACAACAAGGGTTTATTTCTCACTCCTGGGTACATGTTCATCACAGATCAGCAGGGTCACTGCTCTGTGCTATGTCCTCATTCAGGAATGCAGATGGAAAAAGACCAGAAATCTGGAACTTTGCAGGTCACCATGGTAGGCAGAATGGAATCTGTAGAATTCTGCATTGGGTCTTAAGACTTCCTCTTAAAGGTGACACATATCCCCTCTACTCACATTTCATCTGGAAAAACAAGTCATGTGGTCACACAGGGTCAAAGAAGTGCGCATGGACCCAGAGGGAGGAGATTTGGAATACTAGTGACCATGTCAAGTGACTACCATACCATAAAAAGAAACTTTGCAGGATTTTTTCACTTTAGTTTAAAGATTAAAACATGCAGCTGTAAAAAGTCCTGCACCTGATTGCTTCACTGGTGAGTTCTACCAAACATTTAAAGAACAAATACCAATCTTTCTCAAACTTTTCTAAATAACTGAAGAAGAGGAAACATTTACTAACTTATTTATATAAGACCATCATTATCCTGATACGGAAGCCAGACAAAGACACTACAGAAAAGAAAATTACAGACCAATATCTCTTATGAACACTGATGCAAAAATCCTCAACAAAATACCAGCAAACTGAATTCAGCATATTAAAAAGATTATACACCATGACCAAGTGGGATTTATTCCTAGAATGCCAAGATGGTTCAACATATAAAAATCAATCAATGTAATATGCCACATTTACAGAATAAAGAAAAAACATAACCATCTTAATTGATGGTGAAAGAGCATTTGACAAAACTCAATACCCTTTCATGATAAACACTAAACAAACTAGTAGTAGAAGGAAATCACCTCAAACTAGTAAAAGCCACATGTGAAAAACCCCAGTGAACATCATACTTAATGTGAAAGACTAAAATCTTCCCCTCTAATATCAAGAACAAGGGAAGGATGCCCACTTTCATCACTTCAATTCAACATGGAACTGGAAGTTCTAGCCAGAGCAATTAGGTAAGGAAAAGAAATTAAAGGTATTCAAATTGTAAAGATAAAAGTAAACATTTCTTTTTGCAAGTAATGTAATCTTATGTTTGGAAAACCCTAAAGATTCCACACACAATAAAAAAGTCAGTTAGAACAAATGACTTAATAACATAATTACAATAATCAAAACAGTGTGGTACTGACATAAAGATAGACATATAAAATGACATAGAATGGAGAACTCAGAAATGCGCTTTTGTATATGTGGTCAAATGATTTTTGACAAGGCTGCCAAGACCATTCAATGGAGAAAAGAGAGTCTTTCCAACAAATGGTGCTGGAAAAACTGGACATCAATATGCAAAAGAATGACATTAGACTCTTAATACTATATACAAAATGACCTCATAATGGATCAAAGATCGAAACATAGGACTAAAACTATAAAGCTGTTATTAGAAAGCATAGGGCAAAAGCTTCATGACATTGCATTTGACAATGATTTCTTGGAAATAACACCAAAGGCACAGGCAACAAAAGAAAAAAAAATTGGATGTCATGAAAATGAAAAATTTTGTTCATCAAAAGATATGAGTGACAGAATAAAAAGGCAACTTACAGAATGAGAAAGAATATTTGAAATCATATATCTATTAAGGGATTAATATCAAAAAATATACAGAATTCCTAAAACTTAACAACAAAAGAAGCAAACAACTAAATTAAAAGATTGGAAAAGGACGTGAATAGACATTTCTCCAAAGGAGAGATACAAATGGCTAATAAGCACATGAAAAGATGTTCGATCTCACTAAATCATCAGGAAGATATAATTTGAAACCACAATGAATTACCACCTCACACTCACTAGGATGACTACTCTCATGAAAACCCAGAAAATATCAAGTGTTGATGAGGATGCAGAGTAACTAGAATCCTTGTACACTGTTGGTGGGAATGCGAAAAGTTACAGCCACTGTGGAAAAGTTATGGCAGTTCCTCAAAACATTAAAAATCAAACTACCATATGGTCCAGCAATTCCACTTGTGGGTATGTGCCCAAAATAACTGAAATTAGGGGCTGGGTGCAGTGGCTCACGCCTGCAATCCCAGCACTTTGGGAGGCCGAGGTGGGCGTATCACCTGAGGTCGAGAGTTTGAGACCAACCTGACCAACATGGAGAAACCCCGTCTCTACTAAAAATACAAAATTAGCCGGCATGGTGGTGCATGCCTGTAATCCTAGTTACTTGGGAAGCTGAGGCAGGAAAGTAGCTTAAACCTGGGAAGCAGAGGGTGCAGTGAGCCAAGATCATGCCTTTGCACTCCAGCCTGGGCAACAAGAGTGAGACTATGTCTCAAAAAAAAAAAAA
>NW_012114400.1:1055653-1064617 GCF_000951035.1 Colobus angolensis palliatus | reverse complement strand
AAAAAAAAAAAAAGAACTGAAATTAGGATCTCAAAGAGATACTTGTACACCCATGTTCAAAGCAGCATTATTTACAATAGCTAAAACATGGAGGCAACTCAAGTTTCTACTGACAGAGGAACACGTAAGTAAAATGTGTATATACATACAATGGAATATTATTCAGCCTTAAAAAGGAGAAGCTAAAGAGGAAATTTCGATATAGGCTACAACATGGATGGGCCTTCAGAACATTACGCTAAGTGAAATAAGCCATTCTCAAAACGACAAACATTGTATGATTCCACTTATATGAGGCACTTAGAGTAGTTAAAACTATAGAGACAGAAAATAGAATGGTGGCTGCCAGGGACGGGGGGAAGGAGGAATGGGAAGTTACTGTTTAATGGGTATAGAATTTCAGTTTTAC
Organism: Colobus angolensis palliatus; assembly: GCF_000951035.1. NCBI lineage: Eukaryota > Metazoa > Chordata > Mammalia > Primates > Cercopithecidae > Colobus > Colobus angolensis. The sequence goes on along the minus strand of NW_012114400.1, from coordinate 1,064,208 downwards.
TAGATGAAGAGTTCTGCAGATGGATGCTGGTGGTGATGGATACACAGAATTATGAACGTATTTAATGTCACTGAACTGTACACAACTATTAAGATGGTAAATATTGTTATGTAAATTTTACTACAATTAAAAAAATCCAAACATGCAGCTGTATCTAATTCAAACATAGTCCATATATACCCTGGGCCATGCAAGGGAGGGAATTAGTACTTTGTATTCAACAGAAGCTAACTTGATTCTTTAGATGCAAAACGAAACTTGGATGAGAAAGTTGCAAAAAGCAACTAAGGTCCCAGTTAATTTCTTATCTGTTTTCCCATTTTTAGGGAAAATAATCTTTTTTTTCTTTTCACACAAAGAATGCATTCCATCAGGCTATGCTATAGAAATTTACAAGGTCACCCCTGCTGGGCATTCTTCCATCTACCTCCTCTGCCACCTTCAAACACAGGCATCCGCACAAGAGGGATAGTGTCCGAATTTTTTTCACAGGTTGATAGGCAATTAGACATGGAACTTGCACGCATTATTTATTTTTAAAGCTGGAAAGGACCTCACATGCTATGGCAGGCACCTACTAGTTGTCCTCAGATATCTACCCCTCCCCAACACACACATTGCAGTTGTACATGACAACTATATGACGTGATGTGACAGCCATTTCTCACCTCTCTCCCAGTGAGGTGTGACCATGTGACTACATTCTGGTCAAAGTGGTATGAGTGGAGGCCGCGTGTCACTTTTAGATCATGCCTCTAAAGGAGGGGATGTGTCTTCCCCTTGGTCCTTTCCCTCCTCTCACTGGCTGGTGTGTGGACATGAGTGTGGGCACTGGAGCAGCAGACTCAACCACAGGGTGAAGCTGTGTGGTGAGCACAGTGGAGCAATAACAGCAAGAACCTGGGTCCCTGAAAATGTGAAGTTCCCACCCAGCTCTTGGCGTGTGTGTGCCAACATTGTATGTGGAAGAAATAAATGTTTGTAATAAAGTTTGACCCAGGTCAGATGGGTCAAATCTCACTTTAAAATGAAGAAACTGAGGCCAAAGAGATTAAAAGGCATGCCCAGGTTCATACAGCCATCCCCTCTGTAAACTGTATATTACAATGATGGAAAATTACTCTTTTTTCCTGTTAATGGCCATGAGAATAAAATCTTTCTGTAATTCCTTCTTGAATGATTTCATGTCATACTCAGCAGGGGTAACAACAGAATGTAATGCTAAGAACCACATCATTTCAAGTTTCTTAGGATGATAAACGTGTCCTATTAACAGAAATTATTTAATTCAGTGTAGATTGCCAGGGTATAAAGTAAATGGAAAATTCTGAAGGTTTTAATGGAGGAAACAGCTCAACTATGAGATAGTCTAGAAGTACATTTCCTAAAGTCCACAGGAAGACAATCAGTGAATTGTACTGTATTTATACTTCCTTCTGAGTAGGAACAGTAAGCCTTCAAATGTGATGGGAACTTGGCTCTGAGTGGTGAAAGTACCCAGCTTTAACAAGCACACATCCAAGAAACCACAGCCTTACCCTACTAAGATAAAGTCCATTCATGATGCTGCATTTGCTTTTAGTTAACTTTTTCACAGAAATGGAGAAAAAGCGTTCTCAATTCACTATGTCCTTGGTATTCTCATTTGCTGTTTAAAAATGACATTCACAAGGAATGATGTTGTTTGACGTACTTCATGTATCTGATGCTCTAAGGGATTGCAAAATGGCTTGGAATTGTTTCAGAGAGCACAAAAACATCTGACATTATTGGTTTAAGCTTTAGGTACAATTTGTGGAAAACAAGAACATACTTTGGAAGCACTTCTTTTAGGTTCTACTTAGTGACTTCCTGTTGAGAGAGCTGATACTAAGTCACAACATCACAGGACAACTAAAACCATCAGAATGCAAAGCCATTTGGTTCAATTTTACGCACCCCTCTTTCCAAGCTCCTACACAGCTGTCCTGAATTATTCTTACTACTAGCAGAAATGACAGCTGGTGTGAAGGGGGCTCACTTCCCTACAACAGATCGTAGTTCCCTGTTTCACTGTACTTGTAGCTCTCAAAATCTTCAATGCCAGTTAATGTTTCAAATCTGATGTCACATACCTGTTTTAAATGGTTTCAGGAGCTCCTTGTTGCCTCGAGAATACCTTACCTTTAGCACCCAAAGACCTCAAGTCCCCCCATCCTGCCTCTCCAGATCCACCCCCTCACTGCTCCCCTTTGCTGCCACTACCTTGGACTATACTCCAGTTCAGGGACTTTCTCACCCCACCCTTCTGTACTCTCTGCCTGAGCTGTCACCCACCCCAGTCTCCTCTGTATTTATGACCTCTGCCTGACCTCTCTCCTACTCCCATGTAAAAGTGACCATTTCCTAGACTTTCCTACCTCTACAGAGTTACCTGTTCAACTGTGTTTTACTTATTCATGTACCCATGCCCCATTCTATGTCATGAGCACCTCCAAGGGAGGGATCGTGTCTTAATTTTCTTCCTAACGTCTGGGATGGTTCTTGGCACACAGATGTTCAATATATGCTTGCTGAATGACTGAGAATAAAAGAAAAAAAAATCAGAAAGTACACAGCTTAAATCAGTAAAATTAAAAAAAAAGCAAACCACAACCAAATGTGTAAAATAAACCACAATTTGTAATAGTGTCTTTTTGTTAAATCTGTTATGCTGAGATGGAAAGAAGCAAATCATCTATGGTGCAGAAAAGCCCAGTGAGAGGCAATTGATGTCTTTACACCTGGAATGAGAAGACCCAGATTTGAGTCTTCGCTCTACCACCTTCTGCCTCTAACTCTGGGCAATTTACATGTACAAAATGAAAATCTAAATTCCACCTCATTCCAAAGTAAATCTCGGCACTAGCTGGCAAGAAACACCCCTCTGAGCTTTTCTTTTCCCTTTCTAAATTCACTTAAACAGAATTTAGAAATTTAAACAGAGATGAAAATACCCACAGTACCGACCTCACAGTGTGTGAGGCTCCAATGAGCTAGTGACTGTAAAAGCACTCTATAAACGATGCAATGACACATAAATGAAAGGCATTATTATCATAGACAGGAAAGAAAGAAACTATTCAGAGTGGTTACTGTGGGCCAGGTGTTAGGGATTCAAAGACAACTCAGAAACGCAGGACTGCCCTGGTGAATGCTCTCTCAGACAGATCCCACCCCACTCTCGCGTGGAATCAGAACCACTCACATGACTTTACTCTGCCAACCAACTTCTGTCCCCACAGGTCTGAGTATCGTGGACCAAGTACAAGTCTGGATATGGCAAAGAAACAAAGGCAGCCCAAGGCAGAGACATACACAGCGAATACGGAAGAAAATGCTCTGTCACATACCCCATTCACTGCCCACTCCCCAGCCCCGGCCAGGGCCTCCTGTGGAACTGACTGGCACCACTCACCCTTTCCTGAAGGACTTTTTATGGGGGATTGTGTGGAGCCAGGTCCCAGAATTGGGGATATTTGTAATTAGGAAAGGTATACAAAACTGGTCACTTCTCACTTGAAATGAGGACTGCAATATAATTTAATTTTACTTTATTCTTTGTCAAAGAACCAATAGCTAAAAAAAAAATGATGCTGGAACATTTATTTTTGAAATTGTTATGAAGCCTTATTTCTTAGCATCCAACCTGCCTAAGTCTTGGACCTACAGGAAGTATTAAAAATAAAAGACCATGCCTTCTTTAGCATTATGTTCAAGATCACATTTATTCATTCATTCATCCTGCAAATATTTATCTAGTACTTATGACCTGCTAGGGCAGTAGACTAGGTACTAGGGAAACAGCTATTAACCACCTAGAAGTAGGGGCCTAGAGCAAACAGGACTTTAATTACGATTATGATGAGTTACAAAGGAGAAGTATAGGGTTCCATGCTCTAATGAAATCTGTGGGGGGAAGAGGATATGGTGGGAGGGGTCAGGGAGCAGTCAAGGGAGGAAGTTGCAGGAGTGCAGGCTCTAGAGGGGAAGGAGCTTGGCCAGAGCTTGAGCCAGAGGGAAGGGAGAGAGAGGACCCCAGAGAGGCAGTGAGAGGTCATCCCTGCTCAGGTTATTACCCAGGAGCAGCAGGAAGCCACTGTAGGAAGGGCTTTATACTGGGGAATGACATGATTAGCTATATATTAAAAAACAAAAACAAAAGATGACTTTAATACCCATGATGGTGGTAAGAAGCTTGCAGACCTAGATAAAGGTGACAGGAAGAAGTCATCACTGCTGCACCACCTCTTCAATATATGGATGAAGATGCCAAGCCTCAAAAATGAAATGACCTGGCCAAGATCACACACAGAGATTCTGGCAGAGCCACATTTTTCTGACTTGGTCCAGTGGTTTTAAAATTTTTCTACAATAAAACTGTAACTGCGAAGTTGGAGTCAGAGCTCTCCAAATCTTTTTTTAAAGAAACAAGTTCTGCTGCTCAGGCTGAAGTGCAGTGGCACAGTCATAGCTCACTGTAAACTTGAATTCCCAGGCTCAAGGGATCCTCCTGCCTCAGCCTCCTGAGTAGCTGGGATGATAAGTGTGTGCCATCAGGCTTGGCTAATTTTTTTTTCTTCTAATTTTTAGTAGAGGCAGAGTCTTTTTATGCTGTCCAGGCTGATCACAAACTCCTGGCCTCAAGGGATCCTCCAACCTCAGTCTCTCAAAGTGCTGGTATTACATGAGCCATAAGGCCTGGCCTCTCCTAACCTTCGACTTATATCCACATAATCACAGAACTGATAGTGCTTTCTCACCACTTTGAACTTAATGATACTACTAATAATAGCAGCAATCACTTACTGGAAACCTTCCAACTGACAGGCAACTTGTTAGGTACTTTCCATATCTCATCTTTACAACAATCTTGTAAGATGGGTATTATTTTTATTGTTTTACAGTTGAAAGAACTGAGGACCAGAAATATTTGTTTAATTGCTCAAGGCCACACAAGTGAGTTGAGTGTGATCAGAATCTGCAGTCATTTCCCTCTCACTCCAAACTCTGACACCATGCCATGCCAAATCTAGATTTTATCAGTATCCAATGCTAACTTCTGGCTTTCTAGTGAAAATCAGAATAGAAAGGGAGAGCTACCTCTCCCTAAATTAAAAGAAAAAATTCTACATGAAATTATCTGAAAAGTTCAATTAATCAAATGTATACAAACACAAAGTATAATAAGCCTTGAAAAAATTTTTATTTTTAAGCTACATTAGAGGCACAAAATTCTAAGAATTCTCCTCTAACCTGTTTTAAGAGATAAACATTGGGAGTAACCATGTGGTTGGGCCAAGATAAAAATGTCTCATTAAAATTGTCTGATCTACAATCTCAGCTGCAGGAAGTGCACTGCTGATTCCTGAAAAGGTGGGCTGTGGGGAAAAAAGAGATCATCTCTAACTGACCTGCTCTTGACCCTCCAAAACTGGTGGAAATGAAATTTAAAGTCAGCTTCCACTCCAAAAATTGGAGAGGAAATAGAAGAAAATGGAAAAAAAAAAATCTGGCCCTAATGAGAAAGTTATGTAGCCCCAAAGAAAAATGGAAAACTAAGAAGATTTTATAAGCAATTATAGCCCCCCTTAAATAAACCTTGGACATCATATGAAAAAATTATTCAGGAAACAGCTGTTATTCATTCTTAAGGAGATAGAAATATTCCCATTAAGACACAGGAACAAACCAGGATATACTCATTCTATGACAGATGAAATAAGATCATCACTGCATACAGTAAACATTAAAATCAACACTGCAGGAAAATGGGCTAGTGAATCAGAGATATATACAAGAAATACATGTGGAGGGTTGAAAGAAGGTGAGAGAAGATGGCAGACATAGAAAATAGAGCGTAGAGACGTAACCTGCAAGCAATGGGAGTCTCTAAGAAGAAAGGAACAAATGAAAGACAGTCGATTTTCCAGAAGTTAACACCAAAGCCAGATACAAAATATCTGTGGCGTAAAGATGGGAAATACTCTGTGTTCTCTTATATTTATAAGCAGAAAAACACACAAAGGCCTATCTGTTTTAGGCAAACAAAAAAGCTTTTTAAAGTCTAAAACCAGATCACTTTGAAACAGGTGGAAATTTGTATAGCTTTAGTTTTTCCCACTGTAAAAAACAATTCTAATGAGAAAACAGGAGAGTGGGAGTATAGGGACTGGGGACTTGGGAAGAGGGTAAAACTTACATAATATTTAAATGGCTATAGGTATCCCAAAATGTTTTTGCATGCACCGATATTACCACAATGCCATTTCTACAAATATCAGACTGATGCCCCAAATACCAGAAGAAAAGGGGCAGGCTCTTAAAGGGAGGATGCTGACGCTCAACAGGGCATGGGTGATCATGAAGTCAGTTTTCCACCTGGAAATAAGTAAGCAAGATCATAAAATCAGGGTAAGATAGTTGTTGAATAAAAATAGCTATAAGAAACAAAAGTCGTAAGTGTTGAGCTTGATGAATCTAACAGCTGATGAAATTACTGAAACAAAATAGACAAAAGAGAAATAGAAGCGAAACTCCCCTTAAAAAAAAAAGGAAAAGAAAAGAGAGACTTTTAAAACTTTCAGGAGAAATTAATGAAGTATGACTAAGGGAAAGCATAAAAAGAACTCAAAAGGTACAGAATTACTTATTTTCTTAAAATGGAGTAGTTATTTGGTCCAAAGATGTAGCTGTCATCATCATCATCATCATCATTGCCTTCATCATCACTGTCATCATCATCATCATCAAAGCTATCACTGATGCAGCACTTATTATGTGGCAGGCACTATTCTTAATGCTCAAAATAAATCTATGTGGTGGGTGCCATTATTGTCTCCATCTCACAGATAAGGAAACTGAGGCCCAGAGAGGTAAAGTAACTTGTCCAAGGCCCAGAGCTAAATAACTGAGATTTAGTCCAGCTCTTAACTACTTCATTCTTCTACCTCTTTAAGACTAGTTATGACTAGAAGAATACAGCATGTATGGGATATGTTTTAAAATAATCACTACTATATTTAGAGTACTAATAATTAAAGCATCTACTATTTGCAAAGGACCTATTATGTGCCAGGCATTGCATTAAGCATTTGAGAGACATCAGTTCATTTAATTCTAGCACCCTTGCAAGATATTGTAAAGGTGAAGGGTGTAAAAGTAAAGATATGGTAAAGATTGCAAAGGCGTTAAGATTCTTGCCCAAGGTCATGCAGCTAGTAAGTTGCAAAGCCATGATCTGAACCAGGGTCTATTTGACCCTAAAGCCCAGGCTTCTTCTCTACTAAGCTAATACCCATATAGGGACAGGATATTCACATTCCAAATGGCATTCAAAGGTAAAAAGATATCAGACCCAAAGACTTCCAAGTAGCCCAATCTGGTAGAGGTTACTGCTTCTCACTTCTTTAAATTTCTTCCTTCCACTGCTGTCTTCTGATTTTCCTCCCACCTGACTGCCTTTTTCTTTCATTCTCCTTTCTTGGACTGCTCTTTGTCCATCTTCCTGTCATTGCTCCTATCTTTGGGCAGGGCTTCCTTTTGTCATCTCATGATAATGATGATCCAATATGATACATCTCCAGATTTCTGTCTGATACATATGTGTGCATGTGCACACACATATCTGTATGCAACTTCCTGTTAAGTATACTCATAAATATGTATGTACAGATAGAATCTATATATGTTTCAAAATATCATGGCAGCCAAGAAGTTTGATAGTTCTTCTTCTCCCTCTACGTCTCTCTGTTCTTATCATATGTGGACACCTATCAAAGTCCTTATCACATAAAGCTGAAGTCTATTTGCTCAAATATCTCTCCTACTAGACATAAAATCCTGTATCTTTCACTTTACATTTGTATCCAAAACATGTAGCACCGGGGTCTGGTGCAAAGTAAACACTCAAGAAATGTTATTAATTGAATAATAAAAACTAGAGGAGAAAGAAAGCAGAAAAGAAAGTAGGAATTAAATTAGGTAGCAACCTATTTTAAAGAATAATCAAAATATGCAAAAATAAAATGGCCTTGAGGTATCATTTTTACTCTTAACTAAATCAGGAAGAATTTTAAAAAACAAAATTCTCATTGCTAGTGAGGGTATCAATTCTGCCTCTTATCTCAGTGTTGAAATTGGCAGTCTCCATATACTGCTGGTGGAAGGCACCAGGCAATATATGTCCAAAACAATAAAACGATTCATAATCATCAATCCAATGATCCCATTCCTGGAAACTTATCTAAGGCAATAAATCAACAGAAGAGAATGGCTGTATTTGGGGATATGCTTACAGAAGTATTATGTAATATATAGGGCACGAAAAACAGGAAATAGACTAATACCCAACAGCAAGATAAAAGCTAAGGAAAATCAATTTGATGTGCTTTTACACATCCATTAAAATTTAACACGACTATAAAGGAAAATAGAAAATGATATAATGTTCACTTTGGGAGGCCAAGGCAGGTGGATCACCTGAGGTCAGGAGTTTGAGACCAGCCTGGCCAACATGCTGAAACCCTGTCTCTACT
>NW_012114400.1:966515-1055272 GCF_000951035.1 Colobus angolensis palliatus | reverse complement strand
AAGAAAGAAAGAAAGAAAGAAAGAAAGAAAGAAAGAAAGAAAGAGAAAGAAAGAAAGAAAGAAAGAAAGAAAGACAACGATATTATGTTAAGAAAAAAGTGGAATGCAAAATTTATGCAGGCTATGCCTACAATTCTGTAAAACTATTACTTGTATCTGGGCAAAGATGGAAAGCATCTCACAAAAATGAAAAATGTGTTGTGATGATAGGACTAGGTATGTCTTCTAAAATCATATTTTAAGGTGCAGCTGCTATAATATGAAATGAGACAGAGATTGAATACTGGTTCCATACTTTATTAGTTGTATTACTTTAGACAGGAAGTTTAACTGATCTGACTTCTGCTTACTCATTTGTAAAGTGGAAAATTTTTACTTCTATTGCTTAACTGATTTCATTAACTTAAAACATGGAATAAACACTTACACAGCACTTACTATATACCTGGCACTGTTCTAGGCACTTTACAAATATTAACTTGTTTAATCATCAAAACAATATTTTAACAGGATGCACAAAGAGGTTCTGGAATCTAGAGTGATAGCAGCAAGATAGTAACTTTCTATAGCTTTCCAATATCCATGGGATAAAATTGCAAATAAAATTAACTGCTAACGTTTATTGAGTGCTTGCTATGTGACAAGCATTGTGCTAGTGCTTTCCTGACCCTATCTCCGATAGCCCTTACAACAATCCTGTTAGGTAGTTACTATAAACTACAGTTTCCTGAGGACTCAGGAAACTCAGGCTCAGAGAGGTTAGGTAACATGCTAGTAAGTGACAGAGCCTGTATCTAAATCTAGGTTTGTCTGAGTTCACAGCCAGGTTCTTCACCATAGTAGGACAGCATGTCCCATTTTGTTAGAGTATACAAAGTCTTTCACAACCTGAACCTTACTCCCGGTCCCATCACTCCAAATCTGGGACAGTTCTGGGTGGACACCCTCATCTTTTAAGTCCCTGGCCTCTGCTCCCGCTGTTCCTCACCTGATCTTCTTTAAATACCTATTCAGCCCTTAAGGCTCCGCTTTCCCATACCTTCTAAGACATAATCACTTGTTCCCTCATCTGCTATCATTTAGACACTAATTTGAGCTTATAAGTCAGTGTGTGATACATTATTTTTATGCTTCTTTACCAGCCTGTTTCTTCCAGACTATGCATTTCACAAAAGCAAAGACCATGTTTTACACTACTTTGTATACTGCTGTATTCCTTGTTCTAAGCATAGCTGCCACACTTGATAAGGACCCAACAATTACTTGGTGAATGCACAAACACTTTTGGCACAGAGGATATTCCCAAGACTCACCAGTCAACACTGGAGCATCGTTTACTAAGAACAAAGGATGAAGCATCAGGACATAGTATTTCTCGATATTGTTTTTCACAGAGCTTTGATGCTGAAGGTAGTTTAGCTAAATAAGAGCATAAAGGGGACCTCTCCATTAGGAAGGCTTCCCTGATGTTCTAAGTTTGGGTTATGTGTGTATAATATTATGTGTTTCCCTGTTAGGTCCATTAGCATACTTTATGGAAACTGCCTACTCACTGGCTTGCCTCCTCCTTCTTAGACAGTGAACCCCTTAAGGACAGGACTATGGGTATTACTTACAATACCCAGAACCAAGGACAGTAGCTGGCAGGTAGCTGGTGATTAATAAATACTTGTTGAGGGAGTGAGTGAATAAAGGAATGAATGAATGAAGGGGATTGAGACATTTTCTTTCCCTCAGTTCTCCCTTTCTTACCTCTATAAACATTCTATTCAGATTTTGAGCTATTTCTCAATGAATAGGTTATAGTTAAGTGTTATGTTCCAAAGCTGATGCTTTTATTTTTATCCAGAAAACATAGTAGGTTTTTGCAAAATTATTAGATACACTTGGAGTTAGTTGGCCATAAAGTTGTCAAACAATTCTCATTTTTTAAAACAATAGCCAAAACACGACTTAGTCCTTGACCAGTTTTAGAAAGATGACAACCTGATTTATGTTTGTATTACCTGTCAAGTTCTACCCAAGCTAAGAGAGAATTCAGCACTAATGATCCCAAGTAAGAGAATTAAATGCTGGGGATGGGAGGATGCTTCAGAAATACCTATAGGTTTATTATAAAATAAATTAGTGTGAAAATATTTTCTAGGGGATGTGAGAAGGCTAGCAAAGAATTAGTCAAACATCCTCAGCTTCTGATTCTATCGTTCAGTTTTTTGGTGTTTTTAACAATGACCTTAAGGCAAGGCAAGATACTGAATCATGAAGAAAAATTCACTAATGTTTAAAATCCTGTATTTACTAACAAGGAGAAGGCAAATATATTTCAGAAAACTTTCAACAATAAGGCAAGAATGATCAACACACTCCATTCCTGGGACAATACGGTTAACTCCACATTTTGTCATTAACTCTAACAATAAAATTTTAAAATGACTGCTGCTTTCCTAAATAATGGGAATAGCTTCACAACAGTACTTCCACTGTATCTTTTAAAGAACTAAAAAGCCAAATTTGTCCACATGTGAATGTATTTACCTTATAAAGTCCTGAAATTATATATTGCTACGATCATTAATTTACCACTCCATCTACAGCAGAATGAAGTTTCCACTGATGCTCCACAGAGATGGAAATTAGGTGACTGGACATTCTCCTTCCTCTCACAGAATGTCCATTACAACAAGAAAAGCAACAGGCTTTTGATGTGGCAGAAAGCCTGCTGTTCTGCTCAGCTGTAAATCCTTATGTTTTAAATGCTTTTTGTATAATTATATTTTCCTGAGTTGTAAAGTAATACCTTTCACTAAGGGGCAAACCTTTTTAAATGTAGAAAAGAATTTTTAAAAATAATCTACCATAACTCTGCCACCCAGAGATAATCCCTCATATCCTTGCGGTCAGTTAACACCGGCAGTCTTCTCTCATAGGTTATTCTACAGGTGTGTTTCGTGATCAGATCACTAAGTTCCTGTGCATATCACAACCTTGATATGACTTCTGATTATACAATCGGAACCCCAAGCCAATATTTCTTAATGATGCTATGGATGATTTATTGGCTTAAAACCAAGCAAATACAAAAGCTAAATGATGGCAAAGAAAGAGGTCACCACATAAAGGAATAAAATTAAAACTAGTAGATAAAGTTGGGAAATCATAATTCAGTCATACTGAAATATAGTAGGAAGGGCACACTATATACATTTTATGATAATTCGATGACCAATTAAGATGTTATCACTGAAAGTCAACTTTCTATGGTAACCAACGGTATGAGAATAATCATCCAAGAATAATTACGAGAATAACCAAAATTTATATAAAAATAAAATGAAGGAGCTTTTAATAGTTAACCCTATGTTTAAAACAAAAGCTTTTTTTTTTCTGTTTATCCCTGCAAGTATGTTTATTTTTGCCTAAACAATGCAAAATATCACCATACTGCAAAAACACAGATGTGTAAGACTTTCACTCTTTAGGGAGAAAAAAAATTGCCGTTCTTCCAACTCAGAAAATACTGTTATTTTAAGAGGTAATCTCAATGTACTCCTCTGACTAATGGATACTTTAAGAAGTAACCTATGAAAATATTTTCTATAATAAAACCAATAATGCCCACTTAAAGATTTTAGTCCCTGCTCAATTCTCTCATCATTTACTAGACTACAAGCTACCCTAAGGTTGAAGCAGAAACCATATAAATTTTGATGTTCCTAGTCCACATCATTGAGGAAGGGTGCTCCTCTTTAGGAGTTTGAAACCTGTTGAATGACCTAAATCATCTAGCAGCCAGTGAAGTTATACTGTCTAGCTGTATTTATGTGTCTAATTCAATACTATTGGAAAACTAATGAATACTTCAAAGTCATTGAAATAAAACCCCAGTTCTCTCTCTATATAAAAAACCCAGTTCTGTATTCCAACTATATGGAAGAATGTACAGATAGATGAGTGGATGAGTGATTCTAGAAGAATATTTTAATCTGCGACAATTCCAGCTAATGTCATGATTTTTTTCCATCTTATGCAATATTCTTGTGGGGTATAATATTGGCTCAAATTCAAATGCAACATAATAAAGGATAAGTCAACTTATCTAAGTAAGGTTCAAGGAGGTCATTATTTAGGAATTCTCCATGAAGGTACCCAGTTTTATAGTTTTATATTCATATGTAAGAATAGAATTAACAAAATCTTTAGTTCTAGTTTTTTTCTAGATTCTAATGAAAGGCAAACTTAAGATTCTAGTCAAAGGGAAATGTACGAAATACAGTATATTCATTTGTTCAGCAAATATTTATTAGTATCTCCTCTTTGTCAGGTCCTGAATAAAACAGACAAGAATCTCACCCTTGTGGAACTTACCCTCTAGCTTATAAACACATTTTAGAAAGTGCAACTCATTACTACAGTAATCAAAAAAGTACAAATCGAAACAAAAAGATACAAGTTGTTTATAAACAACAACTGAAACTCATAAAATTACCTGTAGTGGTAAAAAGTCAAAAGAAATCAGCACGCTCATATTTTGGCGGTAGGAAGACAAGTTGATGTAAGATTTCTTTTTTGGAGGGAGGCTCATTTGGTGTACATATCAAAAAACCTTTTTGTCTCAATAACCCTACATACAGTGGTTTATCCTAATGGAATGCTTGGAGGTACAAAGTATTATAGAACATTGTTCAAATTAAATATTAAATTATGGCATATTCAAATGGCATTTCACAGTGTGTACAGTACAGGTCCTTTTTCATACTTAAACAAATTTCATACCATACAGTTTCAGACTTATACAAAAGTGAGGATAGTACAGAGAATTTGCATATATCCCATACCCAGCGTTCTCGTTTATTAACATCTGACATTAGACAATACACTTGTCACAATTAATCAAGTAACATTGATAGGACACTCCCTTATGCTTTCTATTTAGTGTGCTTTTTCTGTTCTAGGGTCCCATATAGACACCATGGTACATTTAATTGCTGTGTCACCTTAGATTCCTTTTGGCTGTGGCGGTTTCTCAGATTTTCCTTGTTTCTGATGACCTCGATAGTTTTCAGGACTATCGTCAGATATTTTGTAGAATGTCCCTCAACTGAAGCACATTTTTCTCATAATTATACTGAACCTCAAGGTTTGGGGTGGAAGACCACAGAGATAAAATGCCATTCTCATCACAGCACATCAAGGATACATGCTATCAACATGACTTATCACTGTTGAGGTTCATTTTGATCACCTGGTTGAGGTATTGTTTGTCAGGTTTCTCCATTGTAAAGTTCTCATTTTTTCCCAATGTCCATACTGTACTCTTGTAAGGAAGTCATAATGCGCAATCTACACTTACTAATTGAGAAGTAATGTTCCACCTCCTCAAGGGTAAACTATCTACATAAATGATATGGAATTACTCTGCACAGATTTATCAGTTTGTCTGCATGTATTTATTCAATCATTTACATCAGTATGGACTCATGGATATTTATTTTATATTCTGTATAAAGTATATACTTTGTAAGTCTGGGCATATTGGCTCATGCCCATCATCCCAGCACTTTGGGAGGCCAAGGCAGGTGGCCTGCTTGAGCTCAAGAGTTCAAGACCAGCCTGGACAACTAGCAAAACCCCGTCTTTACAAAACATACAAAAAATTAGCCGGGCATGGTGGTATGTGCCCGTGGTCCCAGCTACTCAGGAGGCTGAAGTGGGGGAATTACCCAAGCCTGGGAGGTCGAGGCTGCAGTGAACCAAAATTGCACCACTGCACTCCAGCATGGGCAAATCGGAGTGAGACTCCATTTCAAAAATAAATAAAATAAAAAATAAAGTATATAGTTTGTATTCTTCACTAGATTAATAGTGTAACCTAACACTACACTGCATATTTTGTTGCTCAAATTATTTCAGCTTTGGTCACTAGAGCTTTTCAGTAGGCTCCCACGTCCCTTTGACATATCCCATCATATTGTACGTATGTGTGTACGCACACTTCCTAACTTTCTGACACTACAAGATGCACCAGGAGCCTCTTACATGTTCTCCAGCTCTAGACTCAGACATTTCAAGAAGCCCTAGTTCCTTTTATTGGAGAATGGTATTAGAAACAAGATCTGGATGTGGGGTATGCTTATTGCTACTGGGGTGTCATTGCTTCTAGGCCCTCTCAACTGACAGAGCAATAAAATAAGTGTATATATACAGGTATCTACACTTTTGCAACTATATATACATGTATAAATACTTGTATCTATACATATATACATGCCTATAAACATATGTATTTACATTTGCATGTACAAATATCTATTAATATTTTTCCATCTGTATCTATATTAAGCTAAGCATCAGTTCATCCTGACATCTCCAACTCTAATCTATTGCCACAGGCTCATTCTAGCCACCCCCTGTTAAATATCTAACCTCCCACTCCAACAGTGAGAAACCTGGCTTCAGCATTCAGTAGCCAATATTTAATTTTTCAGTTCAGTACACACAGTGTTTTCAGAATTGTTAATTCTTATCTCCACAGTAAAAGTTAGTACAGTGCTTATGTATGGTTGCTTTTAGTTTTGGTCTCACCGTCTTCGTGGATTTCCAAAGTTACTTAGGTAGGCATCTTCCCCTCAATCTCCTTCAGTAAGGTTATTTCACGTATTTGTAATACTGTTAGATTCTTTTGTCACAGTCTGCACTCTATACTGAGATCCCCAGGCTTTCATTTTTGTTTGTGTTTTTAATTTATGTACATTAAATTTCACTCTCTTTGCTATAAAGCTCTATGAATTTTGACAAAGGTATAGTAACATGTACCTACCATTATAGTACCATACAGAATAGTTTCACCATCCTAAAAAAATTCCTCTGTGCTTCACCTATACACCCTTCTTTTTTGTACAAATCTCTGGAAATCACTGATCTGTTTACCATCTCTACAGTTTTGCCTATTTCAGAATATCATGCAAGTAGAATCATACAGCGTGTATCTTTCAGACTGGCTTTTCTCACTTAGTGATATGCACTTATCCATGTTTTTCATGGCTTGTTAGCGCATTCCTTCTTATTACTAAGTAATATTCCATTGTCTGGATGTACTACAGTTTGCCCACTCATCTACTGAAGGACATCTTGGTTGCTTCCAGTTTTTGGTGATTATGAATAAAGCTCTTATCAACATTCACATAAAGGTTTTTGTATGGTTATAGTTTTTCCAGTCAGTTGGGAAAATACCCTAGGAGCATGATTTCTAGACATAGGGTAAGATTATGTTTAGCATTGTAAGAAATTCAGATCCATTTTGCTTAGAAAAAAAAAATTATATTGGCCAGGCACAGTGGCTCAGGCCTGTAATCCCAGCACTTTGGGAGGCCGAGGCGAGTGGAGGTTGGGAGTTCGAGACCAGTCTGACCAACATGGAGAAACACTATCTCTACTAAAAATACAAAATCAGCCAGGCATGGTGGCACATGCCTGTAATCCCAGCTACTCGGGAGGCTGAAGCAGGAGAATCATTTGAATCTGGGAGGCGGAGGTTGCGGTGAGCTGAGATCGTGCCACTGCACTTCAGCCCGGGCAACAAGAGCGAGATTCCATCTCAAAAACAAAAGTTACATTTCTATATTTCTATTTATATTAGGCATAAACACATAAATGATTGTTATGCGGTTTATGCCTGATTTTATTTTTTATTCACTTATGTATTTCCCAAAGTATGTTTTAAAGTAATTCAAGCAAGTAGTATGTTTACAAACAAAGGTTAATTTTAAAAGTACAATTAAATAATTAAAGTACAATTATTTAAAGTACAATTAAATAAGAAAATAACAGGAGTAAACCAAATCCATTAGCTATGTGTGGTTTACTTTGTCTCACTAGATGGCCATCTCCTGGCCAGCAGAGATTGTTTGATTTGAGCGGAAACATTATGGGCAGTAAGGCATCGCTGTGAATCATTAGAATGAGATTCTCGGTTCTCTTTGTCTGCAGTTGTTGTTCCCTGCTGTTCCTTTTGGTTTCGTTGCATCTCAGACTCAGGAGAAGCAAAGAAACCCTGGCTTGTATTTGGAAGACCCTGATCATATCAGACCCCGGTGCTAATAATGAATCTTCTGCTTTGTTTCTGAGACCAAGCCCTACCTCATATTCCAGTTCCATTCACCGGATTCCCGTCTCATTTTATGCACTCAACTGTAAAATTCCTAAAAGAAGTATTTGCCGAAAATTAAGCAAGCTCTCAAGTTATCCAGTTATAAGCAGAAGTTTGCCAGTAAATGAGACTCTGTTATGTACCATTACACTCGGACAGGAACCAAAAAACTGAGTCATCTCATTACATTTTGGGAAATATTGTTTTCATTATCAATTGTTTTACTTTTCAAAGAAAGAAGATATTTGGCATCTGTTATCATACAGAGCATTGAGTAAATAAATTAATCCTGTTATGAACATGAAGCAGGCACTTACAATGGCACCTTCATATACCTATTATAATGTTGACAGGCTAAACGATATTCCTCCTCCCTCCAAGGAAGATATATGAAATTTTTATGCCTCATTATTTATTTCTATCTTTTCTGGATGACAGGAATAAATTCCATTTTCAGAACTACCAAAAACCTTTTAAAAATAAAAATCATGAGGCTGGTGAATCTGTATCTCTGTTAATACTGGCTATTATTTGCTCACAAATGAAGGAAGAAACACTTACCAGAGCTCAGACTCTTAGAAACATATTGGTTGCTTTTGATACTCTCACCTCCAGAGCATAAATTATTAATTTTGAGTGAAGCTACCTCACTGAGTTTGCCAACAGATGAGTGAAACTTATATGCTCTGGTTTTATTTTTAGCATCACATAGGGAATGAGAGAGAAATCTGAACAATCTGCAGAAAGTAACACCACTGTGTTATTGTTCTGGGTACTCTAGCAACAGTGGCCCAGCCTTAAAGGTGGCCCTCTCAATTGTTACTCATTTCCCTCTACTCGGGTGTCACAATGGGGCCACTTGCATATAAAACATGCTCATGTTTTAGTGAGATAAATAAATCCTGTATCTAAAATGACCATGTAGGTCAGACAGGATCACGCTTTGAAGACAGCTGCTTTCCATTTTCTACTTAAATATCAGGGTCCTGCTCTTGGAGAAGAGGCCAGAAATCTAAAGTATTGCTTATGATTGCTGTATTTCCAAAAGTTAAACAGGAAAGTTTCAGGGGATAAACTAGATGCTATCCTTTACTGAACAGGAGGAGGTCAAGAGTAAATATGTTCAACCACTTTTAGATAGCACCCTGCATCTAAGGAAAGCATTTTTAAAAGCAATCACATTTTATAACAATGCTGGGAAAAGGGAAGTCATTATCAACACCCCAGTCTTTAAATGAGACCAGCAGAGGTCTGTTCTATTAATTCTGTAGTTACAAATACTGCAAACTGGCCAAACAATGTGACTACTGGTAAACCAAAAATTATTGTGCCGACAGGAAAAAAAAAACAAAACCTAACTAGCTAAATAAACACTTCCTAAATTATTCCATCAGCCTCCCAAACCACTTCATTATGCATGCCACGTCTCCATTCCGGGGTGACACTATTCCTTCTGCTTGAAATCCGTTTCCCAATTTCATCTGCCAATGAAAATCTGGTCTCATTCGAGGCCCTGGTCTCATTCAAGAACCTCCATCAGAGACTCACCGTGTGTTTATCTGTTTTCTCTTGAGTTTCCTGAGACTTGCAACTGTGCGTTGTCAATCCTTACACACTTTCAGTGCCTATATTATGCCTAAATGATAGTGAAAGTACACTGAAATAGAAATTGGTTCAAGAGATATGTTGTACTGGGACACTAACACTGTGTTCAACTGAATATGGTCAGTTCAGTATTGAGCATGTAAAAGAGAAAAAAAATTTAAAACAGGATTGCAGTTATGTAGTTGCTTCAAAAACCATGGGAATCATTAATTTCTGTGTATGTTAAGTTGAGATATACTTTAATATCATCCTTTCCTCATAGGAGATTGAAGTGTAATATGAAGATATAACTCTTTCTTCAAGGAAAGTAGGTATTAACTCTTACCTACACCCACAAGCATGCTGTGCCTTAACTTTGTTTCCAGTATAAAATAGCAATGAACAGAAATGAAGCCAGGTGTCCTTTTAACTAGCAATAACAATAATCGTTATAATTTGTTGGGATTTTTGTTTACAAAGCAATTTTGTGTGCATTATTTTATTCTCCCAGTATTCTATTCCCAAATCAGAAACTTTGCTTCTGTTCAACACTTGGAACTTGGAAGACTGATTTAACAAATATCTCATCCTTAGAGAATGAAACTCTACTCCAGCTCTACTCTAAATCAAATTACCACAGTGCCAGAATAATCTCTAAGACCTTGACTGTGCTTGGTTCAAGTAACACAAAAATGCTAGCTGGATATAGGAAGTCTTCCAAGATCGATGAAGGAGTACGATTCTTCTCTCTTATACCTTCTATGCCACAACAAAGAGAAGAGAGAATGACACTGTCAAAACCATTTACTGACTCCTGTGAGTAAGGTTATTCCCTTAAGAAACTAAAATGTTCAGGTAGATGGTGTCTGGGATCCTGATGCTATTCCTCTAATTATCTGGAAGAAGTTCAGGCATGAGAGAATAAGGAGAGAGACTATTGACTTAGAACCATGAGATCTTTGGGGATGAATCTGATGCTTTAAAATGGTATTTATTAAGCTGTCTAGAAAGGTATATCTTATTTAAATCAGATACCTAGAATCACCATCTATCTTCACTTTAGTTTGGGGAACACCTCAGTCCTCTAGAGGTCCCCCAAACTATGAAGTACTTCCCTCAAGTCTAGAACTCTCTTACAATCCATCCCAGCCTCAGCCTGTGCCCAAATCCAATCTGTCCCTAGAAGAAGAGAGGTGAGAAGAGAAGTAGTACTTCATACAGCTTGACACTTTGTCTATTAATATCAGTTTCACTCTTGTCGGTTTCCTTTACTTTATTCTCAAAAGTGCTAGGAATGTACAAGTGGCTTGGGAAATTGGGGCTATTCAAATCATGGTCTTTTGCATTAGTTGGTCTCTAAAAATAATTACTTGACCTTGCATTTGAGAGTGAGAACTCAAAGGTAAATAGTCATCTCTAAGGTCATCAGGAACAACATTTACACAGAAAAGTCAGTTTGCTGTTATATTAGCTGCTCTACAGAGTCACAGGAAAAGTAAACATAGTACTTATTAAAGAGTTCAAATGGACTTGTAGAGGGTTCCTAAATATGAGAACATCTACAGGGGAATGTATATTACTATAACAAACATTTTGTTAGTGATTGAAAGTTTATAACATTCATTCACAAGCCTTTTATTCCTCACAAGTTATATTCTAACAAATAGAGTAATATGACGACTGTGATCTTGAGCTCTTGGCTTTGAGCTGACCTACAGTGAATGAGGGAATTACAGAATATCTTCTGGTTTATATTTCAGGCTGCCAACCAATCAAATGCTTTGGAAAACACAAGCGCCCTTACAGGGGACTGCTTCAACCACAGCTTATTCTGTGGATCAGGGCCACTTCCCAGTTTTCACCAACTGGATGCCACTGCTCCGAAGAGCTCACATGAGCTTCTGAAGCACTTCATCTGATCAGGGATGCCTCCTAATTTCCAAGTCTTCATTTCTGCAGCTGGATGTTAATATGGTGTGGCTCTGTGTTCCCACCAAAATCTCACTTTGAATTGTACTCTCATAACTCCCATGTGTTGTGGGAGGGACCTAGTGGGAGATAATTGAATCGTGGGGGCAGTTTCCCCCATACTGTTCTTGTGGTAGTGAATAAGTCTCATGAGATCTGATGGTTTTATCAAGGACTTCTGCTTTTGCGTCGTCCTCATTCTCTCTTTGCCTGCTGCCATCCATGTAAGACGGGACTTGCTCCTCCTTGCCTTCTGCCATGATTGTGAGCTTCCCTATTCACGTGGAACTGTAAGTCCAATTAAGCCTCTGTCTTATGTAAATTGCCCAATATTGGGTATGTCTTTGTCAGCGGCATGAAAATGGACTAATCCAGTAAAGATATCCTGATATGTATTGGAAATTCAATGCACTGGAGATAGGTAAGGAAGCTCTCATAAGCTCCATAGGTAGTGGGGGACGTAGTCATGCCTAAAACTTGATTTCACTCTCCATTTCTGCTAACGCACATTAAAACATCCTGTTTTGTTTGTTTTAATTTTGTCATATAATTGTTTTCAGGAATTGATGACTGTGAACGGGTGTTTCAAATTAGTCCTCAACTCTATAGATAAGACTGAAATCAAAAGCTCAACCAACCATGTTATATGTCATCAAAGACAAAATAATCTTTTCATTTATACAAAGATACCTGGAAACAGTGAATCAAAAACCAATGTAGGCTGGGCGTGGTGGCTCATGTCTGTAATCCCAGCACTTTGGGAAACCAAGACAGGTGGCTCACTTGAGGCCAAGAGTTCAAGACCAGCCTGGCCAACATAGTGAAACCCTATCTCTACTAAAATATAAAAATTAGCCGGACATGGTTGCAGGCGCCTGTAATCCCAGCTACTCAGGAGGCTGAGGCAGGAGAATTGCTTAAACCTGGGAGGCAGAGGTTGCAGTAAGCCGAGATCATGCCATTGTACTCTGGCCTGGGGGATGAGAGTGAGACTCAAAACAAACAAACAAACAAACAAACCAAAACTAATGTAATATATGTAAAGCTAGGAAATACAAGCAAACAAACAAACAAACAAAAATCCATCATCAAATGGCTTAATATTCTTAAGGGAATATAGGCTGAGAATGACAAATGTTAGTTAAAGAAATAATTTTCCTTATTTAATGTCCTTAATATTTTCCTTAAATGATGTTTTATTGTATAGTAAGAAGGAACACTTAGAAACTAAAATGGGAATGTCCTTTATCTGTCAAAATACTTACTTTAGAAAGGCCAAGGAATCTGAATACTGCCAAGTCTTTTAAATCATTTATATGCAAAACTGGTAACCTCCATAAAGCAAAGCCCGATGATTCTCGAGTTTCCTTCTAATTGTGTTCTAACAGTCCTAATCTGTTCATCAGACTTCACGAGGACTAAAAACTGAGGATATATAAGATAAGGAGAAAATGTCATAATTCTACTTGCAGATTCCCAAGTAGTCAATATTGGATTTTTATTATTGTTATCTCCCTTTTAAAAAATCAATTCTAAATCACACAGATAATATACTCATATTTTCTTGAAAAAATTAAAAACCTTAAGTTTAAGGATAACAATGCCCTTTACCACATGCAATTCTTCTAATCCATTTCCACCGGACCCAACTCCACTAATAAAAGTAACATGAAGATAGCCAAGAATGGTATTTTCTGGAATTACAGGCATGCGCCACTGCACCCAGCCCACTCCCATTTTTTGATGTAGGAACAAGGTTTCTCGTTTAAGCAAGGAACCACTGACAAGGGCTGTACATTCACCTCCTGCATTGACCATATCCTTAATGCTCATCTAAGATCCCTGTTTTGGTTTCTTATTTGAAGTGGGAATGTAAAGACCTTGTGAAATAATCCGAGCACAGAATTTAACACCAAGCTTTTAGTAATTTGCCTTCATCAAGACTTTCCAAAGCATTCAATTTAATTTTCACTGAAACAGCTCTTTCCATACTTGTGTTTCATTGGCTTACACATTATTTAACTAAATTACATAATTGCAGTGGCATTCAACCAGTATGAACCAGTTTGGGAACCAGCAAACCAGCTCTTGGAAAACACACAACTGTGGAAGCAAATGCATAGAGGTGTTCTAGTGAATAGCCTACCAGCCATCCAGGCAAGCATGCTTTGGCTGCAGCCAGTATCTTTCAGAGAGAGATTGGCAGAGCTGGTTAAGAGGGTATCCACGGTTCTAGTGATACAGAACATATTTTCATATGCGTATCATCCAATATCCCCTCTACTGTAAACCACCTGTTCATTTATCTATTTTTCTAACAGATTATCTTTTTCTCAATTATTTACATGTTCTTTCTAAATCCCAGACATTAATCCTTTGTCTTTTATTTATCATAAAAATTTCCTCCCAGGATTTTGCCTATCTATAAACTACTTTTTGTAGCTATTCTGCTTTACAAAAGTATTTAATTTTTTTTTTTTTTTTTTTTTTTTGAGACGGAGTCTCGCTCTGTCGCCCAGGCTGGAGTGCAGTGGCCGGATCTCAGCTCACTGCAAGCTCCGTCTCCCGGGTTCACGCCATTCTCCTGCCTCAGCCTCCCGAGTAGCTGGGACTACAGGCGCCCGCCATCTCGCCCGGCTAGTTTTTTGTATTTTAGTAGAGACGGGGTTTCACTGTGTTAGCCAGGATGGTCTCGATCTCCTGACCTTGTGATCTGCCCGTCTCGGCCTCCCAAAGTGCTGGGATTACAGGCTTGAGCCACCGCGCCCGGCCCAGTATTTAATTTCAATGTAATGAAAGAAAGCTTTTTCTTCATAGCTTTTGCTTTCCCTCCCCTTGCTTGGGTTGTAAACATATTCTCACATAATTTCTTCTAATATTTTAATACAGTAGTCCCCAATCTTTTTGGCACCAGGAACTAGTTTCATGGAAGATAATTTTTTTTCACAGATCAGGGTGAAGGGGTAAAGGGGTGGGGCTTCGGAATGAAACTCTTCCACCCAGATCATCAGGCATTAGTTAAGATTCTCATAAGGAGCATGCAACCTAGATCCCTCACTTGTGCAGTTCACAATAGGGTTTGTTCTCCTATGAGAATCTAATGCCACTGCTGATCTGACAGGAGGCGGAGCTCAGGTGGTAATGTGAGCGATAGGGTGCAGATGCAAATACAGATGAAGCTTCGCTCCCTCACCTGCTTGCCGCTCACTTCCTGCTGTGTGGTCCGGTTTCTAACAGGTCACGGACCAGTACTGGTCCAGGGTCTGAGGCTTGGGGACCCCTGTGTCAATAATTAATAATTTTGTGATTCCCCAGGTTCCAGATGAGGAACTTGAAGTCTGAAAGTTTTCGGTATTTGGCCAAAATTATAAAGTTAGAAATGGTGAAGTCAGAGCCCATACTGATATTTATCTATGTATACTCTCCAAGGCAAACGCTACTACTTCACACCACCATCCTTAAGATGGAATTAAAGTCTGAAAGAAGCAAAGTGGAATATACGACATTAAGCAATAATGAAAAATGGGATAATGAACATCTTCATATTGTGAGTACATAAATGACTGACGTATAAATCATTTATCATCAGCCTCAGAAAATCAGCATGATCTTCTCCATCGCATAGCCCTGATGTCAAGTGGCTCAAGAGACTGGAGGTCTGCAGCAATTATTGAGCAACTACTAGGTGTTAAGAACTGTCGGGTGCTAGACACCTAACTATAGGCCAAAAAGATAAAGTTCTTAGCCTCATGAGCTTACAGTCCAAAAGAGGAACACATATTGTGCAAATTATGCACAGTTATCCCAAACAGTTGTGTTGAGTACTATAAAGAACTTGGATATAATCGGAATGAATAAAGGAGAATCTTAAACAATGAACCAATGATGAGGCCTGCTGTGAGCAAGGAGGGCAGTGGCAAGACAGAAACCAAAGGCTCCTGTGGGCACAGATCACCTAGGGAGGGCCTTGAAGTGGACCTTGGAGTCTCAAGAGGCTTTCTTTGACCATTGTCTCTTCTCTTCCTTTTGGCTGCCTGCCCCATTTATATTCAAGACACCGGCTCTGTGTCCCCACCCAAGTCTCATCTTGAATTGTAATCCCCACGTGTAGGGGGAAGGACCTCAGGGGAGGTGATTGGATCATGGGGGCAGTTCCCCCATGCCGTTCTCATGACAGTGAGTGAGTTCTCATGAGATCTGATGGTTTTATAAGGGGCTTTTCTCCCCTTCGCTATGCACTTCTCTCTCCTGCCACCATGTGAACAAGGACGGGTTTGTTTTCCCTTCTACCATGATTGTAAGTTTCCTGAGGCCTCCCCAGCCATGCAGAACTGTGACTCAATTAAACCTCTTACTTTATAAATTACCCAGTCTCAGATATGTCTTTACAGCAGCATGAAAACGGACTAATACATCAAGTGTTCAGCCATCAACTTGATCTAAATGTATACCTATAGGCCCAACTATGCCTATTCATTCATCCTTCTGTTCATTCAAGTCAACAAAAATATTCTGAACACCTGACATGTCCCAAGCAATGCTGCTGAGCTGCACACCTTCATTTCCATCTCTTCACCAGTTTTCCACATGAATGTTCTACAGTTCCTAAAGCTCTGCTTACTCAAAACCAACCTCTATTTTCACATAGTACCCTGAATTGTGGTAATTTAGGTCACATGCCTGCTATCTGCTATCAGAAAGTGGGTTCCCAAGGGAGGTTTATGTCTGATGTGCTTTTGTGTCTCCCAAATAATCTGACTGCCTAAGAATCTGGTAGTAACAGGTGAAGTTCTGTTACTGCACTTATTACACTGTCGTATGACCCATGGCTTAACTTTTCCTTCTGTGTACTACACTTTGAGCTTTTTAAGGATTAACAGGAATAAATAAATAATGAATGGATGGATACCTTATATTTTCCTCAAACACAATCTTCCTGCTGATTTCACCATATCATTATGGTCACTACTTGTTCTCACCACCAGCAACCCATCATCTTTCCAGCAGGTCTAAATCTTGGCATTACCATTATCTCCCAATTCACTCATCTTCTTTAATATCTAATGAGCTGTGAAATCTTGTTGCTTCTACTTTTGCAACCTTATCCAAATCTTTTCTACTCTCCCTGCCAACACCTTGGTTCAGACTTACTGCCTCTTGAAAAAATTATTGTGACTGGTCTCCCATTTTGGCTCCCCAACCAAATCTATATTACACCAGCTGTTGCCACATAAACTTTCCTGAATTATAATCCCATCCTGCCAATCCCCAGTTTATGAACACTCAAAGCCTCCATTTAATCCACTGCATTAATTTTAGGCCTCTCAGTTGGACATTAAGGCTCTACACATTAGCCCACCTACGTTTTGATTCTAATCTCCCACTGCTTCCCTACTGACACTTACTCGTCTTCTCTGCCATTCCCCAACCGAAAGGACTATGTGCTTTTTATTGAATATATCTTATGTTTTCCACCTGTTACTTCTGCTTGGGCACTTGTCCCCCATTCCATACTTTGAGGCCCATCGTAAATGTCAGTTTTTTCATGAAGTAGGTCCTGATACCCCAATCGATGAGCACTCTGCCTCCTTTGAATAGCTGCAGCTCTTTGTGTTTCTTTCTTCAAGTTCAATCTCACCTTATTTTACTTATAGTCATTCTGTATGTACTTTGTACACTGCAATACAAGCACCCTGAGGATCAGTGGTTTCCTTATTTATCTATTTCTCTGCAGAGTCTAGTGCAAAGGCACTCTCTTTGCAAGAGGCAATCAAATATTTATTGAACTGAATGAAATTATACTGTAAGCTCCTTGAGGACTGTGACTTTAAGCACTCTGTGGACTGTGTCTCTCAAAACTTAGTGAGTGTTTTGTACATAATAGATACTAAATGAATACTAAATGAATAAGTATTCATTTAGAAACCTCTCACCAATTAGCATAAAGGAAAAAAGAAAGAAACCTGCTTTTAACATTCTTTATTCTTTCTTTTTGTTTTGTATGGTGATGCCTAACTCTTACAGGTGCTTATCATGTGCTAAGCACTGAACTCAGGCTTATGACTATCATCTCACGTAATACTCACAACAGGACTGTGAGACACTGTTCTTTCCTCATGTGATGGGTGGCAGGTTTAGAGAAATAAAGAACTTGATCCCACAGTGAGCAGGTGGCAGAGCTGAGCCTGGAACCCTGAGTCCTCACCATCATGCCATACTTCCTTGGTTGTGTTTGCTGAGCCCCTTCAATGCAACAGTTTGAGTTTAAATAAACTTTTTAAAAACACGTTAACCTATATCTTAATATCATTCTTTGAAACGTAAGAATTTCTTGACACTTATTTTAAAGAGTGGTTTTTATTAAAAAAAAAAAAAAAGAATTGTTAAATCTATTTTATCCATCTTCCAATGAAGCTTCAAGTTTAGGAGGCTATTAGTACTTTTTCAAATGATGTCTATGGTCAATACTTGATTATGAACCCCAAAGGATGGAGTAGTTAACAAAGACAACAAATTACCAAATAACTGAACAGTCACTTAATTTTAGAAAACAGTCTAGAAATTTCAGGATCAAAGATAGCTATTTACTCCCCATTCTCCATGCAGACCTTTACACACTTCTCTACTGGAAGCCTGGACTCTGGCTGGCTGGCAGAGCAAAGGGGCGAGGCTTGTCACAGATAATCCACAAATAAATCAGAATGACCAAAAAATTTTCTCTTTTCAAATCTCTATTCAGTCTGCTTCTGACCACAGTGCCGAAAAAGAATACACGAAGCACCAAGTAGTTGAAAGATTGCAAAACTGAGAGAGAAGGAAAAAAGTTATACTGGTCCTAAATATGACGAAAGCACACTGAAAAAAACTCACGAACTATACAAGGTGTTGCTTCTTTGGTTCTAGAGACATAAGCATGTGAAGCAGAGACACAGATTAGTAGATTCAAGGAGAAACCACTGCCAGACTACTCACAAGTAGCTCTCTAGCCTCTACAGTAAATATTATTATTAAGGATGAGATTGATAACTCAAGCTGAATCTATATCAAGCAAGGACAAACTCTGTTGTTTAGCAAAATAAAGTAGAAAAATGACTACTAATATCTCAATACTCAGGTCTTCGATTTATCCATTCAAAACAAAATAAACACTACGTAGACAGTCTGGTAATATTAACTTTTAGTATTTTGTCATAGCTACTTTCTTGGATTTAAGTGTTAATGTTAAAATACATTATCACTCTAGATATGATGAATCTCTGTGTCTTAAGTGATATTTAAAATCCAAATCCCATTTATGAAGCAAAACTTCAATATCTAGGTATATTTTCATTCCTTGAAAATGATCTAAAATGTTCACTTGTTGATGCTTCAGTATTTCAAGTTATAGATCATATGTTCAGAAAAGAATTAGGGAAAAGAATCAGCCTTCAATATTCACAAATGTGTAATGGAAAATGACAGCCCTAAACACTCCTGTGCCCTGCTTAATATTTTGCCAAATTCCTCTGCTGTAGCAGAAGTTATTAAAACAAAAACAAAGCACATGATAAAAAAATGAGTTTAAGTCAAGTGAAAGTATTATATGACATTGCAAGCTTCTTAAAAATATATTTTAACTCAATCAGGAAAAAAGCAAATATAGGTAATCCAAAAATAAAATATAAACAACAAAAACAATTTTGCTCCAATACAACTGAGTAAATACATATTCTTAACAATTTGTAATCACTTTAAGAAATCATCTATG
Source organism: Colobus angolensis palliatus (assembly GCF_000951035.1). Classification (NCBI taxonomy): domain Eukaryota; kingdom Metazoa; phylum Chordata; class Mammalia; order Primates; family Cercopithecidae; genus Colobus; species Colobus angolensis. The sequence continues at coordinate 1,035,827 of NW_012114400.1, read as the reverse complement.
TTGGCCGGGCGCAGTGGCTCAAGCCTGTAATCCCAGCACTTTGGGAGGCCGAGACGGGTGGATCACGAGGTCAGGAGATCGAGACCATCCTGGCTAACACAGTGAAACCCCGTCTCTACTAAAAAATACAAAAAAAAACTAGCCGGGCGAGGTGGTAGGCGCCTGTAGTCCCAGCTACTCCGGAGGCTGAGGCAGGAGAATGGCGTAAACCCGGGAGGCGGAGCTTGCAGTGAGCTGAGATCCCGCCACTGCACTCCAGCCTGGGCAATAGAGCGAGACTCCGTCTCAAAAAAAAAAAAAGAAATCATCTATGTTATAATTAGCTAAATGTTTTTATAGATATGGGATGTTAAGATGGAATGTGTATGCTGATTCCTACTCAAAAAAAGGATTCTTAACTTCCTGTTTCAGATCATCACAATTCTCACATAAACTCAAAACCCACAATACCGTTAATATTGTGAATGTGAAGGACTGACTCTTTGGAGAAAGACTTACCTTGAAGTAAGTTGCTTTTACTTTGAAAATGACCTTCGATTCCTTTGAAAAGCAACTTTGTCAACATTACATGTCTAGAATAATGAAACAACCATTCATCCTGATTTGGATATGCGTTAAAAGAAGTAGAAAAAAAAAAAACACTAAAACAATCCTCCCCTCACAAACCTCAATCCTACTTCATTATTTTTCCCTTAAATTTAGCTATTTTAAAACACTAATAGTTTTGATACATTTTCCCTGGAGCATTCCCCATCAAGATTAAAGAAGGGCTTATTCAGAGACAAACAGGATACAGGAGTAATGGTGCAGCTTCCAGGCAAGCTATAAATAGCTGCAGCATTTTCAAGAAATCTTGTGCCAGTGTGTAAGTGCAGTTAAAACATGCAGTGCAGATTTTATTACAATGGTGTCACCAAAATTCATTGTTAAGTGACAAAGTCAATTCTTACCAAGTTTTCTTGGTTCCTGGCTGCTATTTTCTGCTCTTCTTCTGCCCCATTTTTCATGTATTTGACCTCTTCCACTGGTTTGATCCTATACTCATCTGAGTGTCAAAAAAAGAAAACACATTTTATAATTTTTCCCCCAACAGCAGAAAAGTGTCAGTCAGAAAATACCAAGAGCGTAATTTGCTAGACTCTTTCACCTGGGACCTTCATATGTGGTTCATTTGGAATAATCTGGAAGAACCTTTACCAGGCACCTTAGATCTTTTTATGAGGCCCTCTCCTCTGTCTGCTGGAAAAAGCTCAGCCTCACGAATGCAGCTAATCAAAGTGTCACTTCTGGTCCTTCCACAGACAGCAAATGTTGCAGAGGAAACAGGATACTCCATCTCTAAAGACTTTTTGAAATGTATGTTACACTAGGACATATCACAGAATTGTCTGATAAGATTCAAGAGAATATGCTTATTTTTCTTCAAGAGAGTATTAGTCCAAAATGCCAATGCCAGCAATTTTCAGCGATATATTCATTCTTTAATTTCTGTTTTGAAAAAACAGAGTAAGACTAAAGAGTTACATTGATAAATAGAAGCAACTGAAGAATTGAGACTTTTCTTTCTGTGATTCCTATATTAAATTTTAGCAGTCTACAATTATTTCACATTACATATATATATTTTGTATATATATTTCATATATATATAATGTATACACTTTAATTCAATCTATCTGTAAAGTCATATGGATGAAGAGCTATTACACTTAACAGATGAAATGGGTAGGTATATCACTCAAGGCTGGAGAGTACAGTGGGATGTGGATGGGACCTAGCCTCTGCAACAGCCAGAGAGAGAACACAGATCCCAGTATTAATATACATGATAGAACAAACTCAGGAAAACTTGCAGCTTAAGTTCTCCAGAATAGTGATCACTATGATGACATTTCCATCAGATTCCTGTCAACAGGAAATGACTTGAGCACATTAAAGTCAAAAATAGGTGTGACTCTGAATCACTCTTAACCCAATTTGTGGGAAACATCACAGAAATTGTGAAATTAGAAAATATCATCAACCAACAAACTGACGATTGTCTGGCATATGGCATGGAGTAATGTCTAACTATAGGGGCCACCTGAAAGACAGCTGTCTATCACTAAGAGAGTTTATATTTCAGTTCAGAAAGTTGCAACATATTTTCTTATTAACTATGATTAAATAGGTACAAAGACTATATTCTTATATAATTTCTTGTCTTAGTATCTACAACACCACTTTCTAATATAGTTTCAGGTTACCTCATCATATTACCCCTTAACACACAACTCCCAAAGATGTTCATTATAGTAATATATCTGCAAGTAATTATGCTGTTCAAATGTTTCTCAAAATTATCATTCTTAAGAATGTAATACATTTGCATGTATCTGAATAAAGACTTCATGTTCACTGCTAAGCCAACTGTCTTTTCCATCTGACAATTTAGAGTTATTATTGATTCTATTTTTTTGTAAAGATATTAGAAAGACTAGTGTGAGGTTCAGTAATGAGTTCTTTAGGAATTATCAGGTCCTAAATGTATTAACAAGTTAATCAACAGATTCTGATCCACAATTACAACACACAAGAATTTTACATACCAACGTGGTAATTTGAAGAGATAAAAATGAATGTAAATTAATAATACTGACAAATCTGATGAAGGATTATTTACTGAGAATTTGGAAAAACAATCGTTAATTAAAAAAGAGAAGACACTGACAAATTTGCCCCCAATACAATTACACAGAGATAAAAATAAAAGTAAAAAAAAAAAAAAAAAGGTAAAAATGGGCCTAACTTCAGTTTGGGACATTAATATTTATAAATCCTGGCAGACTGAGATAATTACTATTAATAACCTTTTTTTTTTGACAGAGTTTCATTCTACCATCCAGGCTGGAGTGCAATGGCACGATCTCGGCTCAGGGCAACCTCCGCTTCCTGGGTTCAAGCGATTCTCCTGCCTCAGCCTCTCAACTGGCTGGGATTATAGGCACCTGCTACCACGCCTGGCTAATTTTTTGTATTTTCAGTAGAGACGGATTTTACCATGTTGGCCAGGGTGGTCTCGAACTCCTGACCTCAGGTGATCCACCCGCCTCGGCCTCCCAAAGTGCTGAGATTATAGGCGTGAGCCATCACGCCCGGCCTACTATTAATAACCTTTAACTGAACTAAATTGTGACTTAATTGCTAATGGTGAGTTTCTAATTATTTAAATACACAGAATACAGATATATATATCACAAGTGGATTCTATGATTTTGTCTGTAGGATGGGGAAGAGGGTAACATTTTCGGACCTAAGGAGAACCTTCGGAAAGACCCAGATGGCCCCTTGTCCATTGCTTGGTGAAGGTTTCGCCTAGGAAGGAGATGCCCTTGCCTTGTCCACAGTCCTCTCCCATCCGCCAAGCCACAGACTAGTGCAGACATACTCTGAGCAGCCTAGTAACATTCAGTCTTCATTTTCTCATCCCTCCAGGGAGCACAACTAAATTGAAGGTAGTGGACAAACTATTACTATTTTTCCAATATGTTTCTCCAATGAAATGGAAAAGCTACCGGCTACACGACTTTCAAAGCAGCATTATTCTAAACACAGGCCATTTTTTAAATCAAGACAGAATCCCCACCAATTTAGACAGAAGATAGGCTTTAACATGTCATTAACAACCCTGGCTGGCTAGCCAACGTGGTGTTAGAGGATACAAAGGAAGAGAAAACAAACAGCCACGACTACAAAGCCAGACCTATCATTATTACTTACACAACACACCGCACAAAATCCATCATGGTATAAAACAAAAATAGCTGGGCAAGACCCTTCAATAGGCCACAATTTGTACAAAGCAAATATTTAAAAATGGTCTGCCACATTCTCAAAGGCTGGTGTCGGGAAGGAAGATGCCCATCTGGAAACAAACGTCTCATCAGCAAATGCACCACACATTCCCAAGGCAAGGCAGCCATCAGGAACGTCCTACCTCACCAATCCGCCTCTCAGTGAATGAAGGAAGCATTTTGGATTACGACAGTAAAACAATCACTACCAAAATTCAGTTTTCCTTTTGTTGAAGACATGGGTGATTAATTTGAGATTTTAGGTTCCCTTTGTCAGAGCCCACACTGGAGGAAATGTGGACAGCCACTGTTACAGCCAGAGGGTCCTGGCAGCAGAACAACATGCCGACTCGAGGAAGAGCAGGGAGACACAGGACCTGTCTTCCTCCCGCTCCCCCCAGATCCCTTGCACCTGTTCACAATTTTTCTTTTCTTCCTGTTGATCTTGTCAGGTGGATTATTAAAATGCATGTCGGGAACAGTAGGCTGACTCCTGTTCCCTGCATGTAAACAGTTGCAGGCTGTGCTAGTCAAAATAGATGTGGGGTAAAAGCAACGCCTGGGTGATATTTTTAGCATTTTATTCCTCAGATTACATCCAAGAGGGGCTGGGATTGTTTGGTGGCATTGATCAAAAGAAGACGAGAAGGTGTCAGAGTAGACTCAAATTTTCATTATTTTAGAAAACTGTAAGATCCCTTCTGATCTCAAACAGTAGTGGGTACAGGCTGCTTCTGCTGTTTTTCCTGCTTCTCCCTTGAACATGTACATCTATGAACATTTTTAACTTTTTAATAACCCTGACGTGCCAAACTCATTCCAGCAACCATATCTCTAGTTGATTCCTTTAAAAGTCAGTTCTATTAATTATAAAGGTAACCTCGTGGCAGATCTTCTCTCTGCAAAGCTTAGAAGGAATGGGGTCTGGTCCATGAGTTCTAGTTTTGTAGCTAGTAATAAATAGGTCAGAATCTAACATCTTTATTGTGTTGAACACAAGTTTGTTGGAGGGGAATTAAAGAGCAGAGAAGAGTGAAGGCGTCAATCACTTCAGCATAGCTAACTATGGTTTACTTCTACACTGTTCTCATCTGGAAGGTGTACACTCATTACAGTCTGAGTACCTATGTGCTGGGCTCTGTAGTAACTGATGCAGGGATGTGGAGGAGAGGGGTTGGAGGACAGCAGAGAGGGCCCAAGAAAAACCAGCTGTCTTGAGGGGAAGACTAATGCTCTGAGAGCCCATCTTCTACTTGACTGACCACAGATAATGAGGGCTGACTCTAAATTTGGAATAAACTTACACACAAAAATTCAGCTGAAGGACCTCATATACCACTATCAATTAAGGACCTCATATACCATTATCAATTCCCTGAGTCGGGCAGTCCCTGAATGATAACTACTGTCCTCACTAGTAGAAAGTGAGTCAGTTCCAATGTAATAGTCATTATTGAGTAACTTTTAGGGTAATTATAAACTTCCTAACAAGAAGCTTTGGTACACTTAGTATAAAATATTCTCAGTTCCTCCCAGAACTCACTTCAAATTAACCTAATAAAGGCAAACATTTCAAAATAAGATTGCTTGATACATCTTTTTTGTTTGTTTGTTTTTTTAGACAGTGTCTTACCCTGTCACCCAGGTTGGAGTGCAATGGCATGATCACGGCTCACTACAACCTCCATATCCCAGGCTCAAGTGATCCTCCCGCCTCAGCATCCTGAGTAGCTGGGACCACAGGTGTGCACCATCATGCCTGACTAATTTTTGTATTTTTTGTAGAGGCAGGATTTCACCATGTTGGCCAGGCTGGTCTCAACTGGACTCAAGCAATCCTCCCACCTCAGCCTCCCAAAGTGCTGGAATTACAGGTGTGAGCCATCATGCCCAGCCACGGTAAATTCTAGTAATCTAAAAATATGATGTGTTAAAAGTAACAAGCAGGAAAATTATGTCTTTAGACTTTAAGTTTGTAGAAACTAAACATGAATGGTGTCTAACCACTGTATCTCTACTAGGGGAAGTATAAAGACTGTACATATGTGTACATATCCCTTATGATACTTCACAATCCAAAAATGTTAATGTCACTAAGACAGCAATTCTCATATGCCTTTTGCATCCTTATTCACTACTGAAACCTAATGCTTATTTACATTTAAACCAGAGATAAACAAACCAACAAACAAATAGAGATGAAAAGCCCTGTGGTGATGCTTATTATTGCCTTGGTAGTTGCTATGGTTTGAATGTTGACGTTCCTTCCAAAATTCATGTTGAATTTAACTCCCATGACGGTGGTATTGAGAGGGGAGGCCTTTGGAAGGTGATGAAGTCATGAGGGCTCCACCCTTATGAACGGGATTACAGCCCCTTGTAAAAGGCCTTGCAGGAGTGAATTTAGCCTGCTTGCCTTCCACCTTCTGCATGTGAAAGCACAAGCAGGCTCTCATCCGATACAAAATGCTGGCACTTTGGTCTTGGACATCCCATCCTCTAAAGCTGTGAAAAACAAATTTCCATTGTTTGCAAATTACCCAGTGTGTGGTGTTTTGTTACAGCAGCACAAATGAACTAACATGGTGGTGTAAGACTCATCTCAGTGCAGCTTCACTAATAAAGGGTATTATCATTTTGTAAAATATGTAATAAATTGAAGGATGAAAATGGTATCTAATTTTTATTTTTGTTTAATGTTTTAAAATTTACTAGTGACACTGGATACTTTTCCTATGTGTTGATCATTTATTTGTACTTCTTTATTTGTGAAGTGTCTCTTTATATCCTTTGCCCTTTTTTTCTTATTAGAGGTGTGGTGTTTTTCTTATTGACTCCTGTGAGCTCCCGCAAATCACACCATTTTATGGGTACACTTCAGGCCCAAAAAGTTCTGAGCAAAAATACCTCTTGATTTTACTCCAGACATAAAGATGAAAGAAGCTATCTGCTTTCTGTCCTTGAGTCAAGTGCTGGGCACTATCCCTTGCTATCCTTTCTGTGTTTCTTCTTTACTTCAACAATATTTATAAAGCACCTACTGTGTGCCAGAGACAACACTCAGCCCTGGGGTTAGGTCTAGGAAAGGAAGAAGTCAGTCCCTGTTCTAAAGGAGTTAATGGCCAGTAGGAGAGGATGTAAGAAAATAAGAAAGCAGTGTGTACAGTTTTTATGGCCATGAAAAGCACATGTGAGGGTGGTGGTTATAAGATTAGAAAGGAGAGACCCCTAACCAAGGTTAGGCAGAGTCTTGGAGGACGTGACATATCTCAGTGGAGTCCTGAGGAACACAGCTCCTAAGTATGGGAAGGAGCTTTTGGGCAAGGGGTTAGTGTGTTCCAAAGCCAAAGGGAACACAGCAAATGGGGGGAGCGTCAAGTCATGCAACACGGCAAACATGTAGAATTCCAGGGGTTAAGACAGGTGTAACGAGAAAAGGCTGAGAGGGCTACGGGAACCGAAGACCTTATACGAGTCTTACTAAGGTGTCAGGCTCCATTCTGAAGGTGATATGGCCTCCCCAGCCAGTGTCCAGGCACTGAAGCTGCCATTAATACGCTAAGCCTCTTTCCTCTGGCCTGTCCTCAAGCATCTCCTCTGGATGGACTAACCATCTTAATCCAGGGTTTTCTGCCTCTCTCTGAAAAAAGGCAAAGGTGGAATTGATTAATACATCCTGAGATGGACCAGTCTGTTGAGGCAGGTGAGGAAGAACACATAGGGAAGACTAGGAAGGAGCCAGAGAAACACACGAGTCTCAAGAGGGCGGAATCCTTATCCCGGGTCAGCTGCCGGGGGGCTGGGGTTATGAGGCTTAAGATGCAACATATCCCAGGGCCTTGTTAACTGCCTCCTCCAACAGACATGCCTTCACCTGCAGACCGGGAGGCATCACTGTCCTCAGAATGAGGTGCCGTCTTGACTTATCCTAGGGGAAAAAGAGAATGCCACTGAATCATGATATCAGCTCCTTCTCCTTCAACTGTCACTGAAACAGCACACCAGTGAATTACAATGAACACAACACTGGCTTCAAAAGGCCTTTCTCTTCCGCACCTGGCTCTGTGACTTCCCAGCTGTGTGCTGTGGAGATTGAGTATAGACCTTTCTGGGTGAACTGAATGAGCTGAGATGTGTATGCACAGGATGATATGGTCTCTTAGCAATCCTAGGGTCTTGCCCGTGTTTTTGAGAGAACAAGATGAAAGGTGCCCTCAGCTGCAAAGAGGAAAGGATGACCTTAGGGTTCAGAGGTTCTATAAGAAAGATCAAAATGATAAAGCTTCTGTCATGACAGCACCTTTAATAATTAAGAGGTCCAGGACCTGCAGGCCCCATTCCTGAATCATTTAATCATTCCCAAGGCCAGACAACACATTTCCTTCATTCATCTGGGGTTCATTATTCAGTGACCAAGGAACTATTACCCAGTCATTAAGGACCCTGGAACTTTCATCTTCTGACAAGCTCCAACAAAAGACATACAACCAGATCCAAACCCAGCCTGGACTGTTTTAGGAAGGTGCACTGCAAACCAAGGCTCTCCCTAGGAGGAGGGGGCTTGACACCTGTGCTGTACAGTAATCATTCCCAATCAAGGAACAGAATAGTGGCCAACGATTTGAAGCCACTTCCAGAAAGGGAAGACACACATGGTTGTTCTGAGAGATATTTATCTAATTTCTCAAGAGCCCTTCTCTGACTCTCCTAGCGGTGCTCGTTTTCCACCCACTCAAGAACTACTGGGACTCTTGAAGTCTCAGGTCAGCCAAATCCTCTCAACTATTCCTAGCAGGATTCCTGTTATCCTCGATAACCACTCAGGATAAAAGGCTGTCCTAGTCGGCTATTCTCTCCCCTGCTTTGAGTTAATCATCGTGTCTACCCTACGAGGCTAGTATCATGACTCTCTTTTATAGCTGCAGAGAGATTTGTCCCTGGTTGGTTAGTCACAGGGTAGTGCTGGGCTCAAATCCAAGTTGGTCTGAGTCTAGAGACAGGCTCTTAACTACCAAGTGAGTTTTTTTTTTTCCTACCACAAAGCACAAGAAATAATTTTTTCAGGAGATGATGTAGGAATAAAGTATAAATGGATTCAGAAAGAATGTGGACACATTTCCAGATCACATTCCTTTGTAAATCACAGAGAGATGAGTAAAAGTTAGAAGTACATCTAGCCTTCATGGATAACATCAGAAAAACTACCATATCCTCTCTTGTCACGTCTTTGGGCCTTTATCAGTGGGAGAATACCAGCCCTGTGCTACTTAAGTTAGGAATTAATGTGACATCCAAAGTAAATGCTGTGAAATCTTGTGTTGAAATGATGATTTGACCACCACTGCATCAACAAGGAGAAAACTAGGCTGGGCGCGGTGGCTCAAGCCTGTAATCCCAGCACTTTGGGAGGCCGAGACGGGCGGATCACAAAGTCAGGAGATCGAAACCATCCTGGCTAACACAGTGAAACCCCATCTCTACTAAAAAATACAAAAAACTAGCCAGGCGCGGTGATGGGCGCCTGTAGTCCCAGCTGGCGCCTGTAGTCCCAGCTGCTTGGGAGGCTGAGGCAGGAGAATGGCGTAAACCCAGGAGGCGGAGCTTGCAGTGAGCTAAGATAGGGCCACTGCACTCCAGCCTGGGTGACAGAGCGAGACTCCGTCTCAAAAAAAAAAACAAGGAGAAAACTGAAGTTTTTCTCCAATATATGGTAATGAATGCAATGTCTTTACAACTTATCTTAAAGTAACTTCATTTTAAGGCCTGCTGATATTCTACTAGAACTTTGATATGTATTTTCAGGTTAAGGCCAAGCAATAAAATCAAGGATCTCTTCCTTCACTAAAGTGAACAGGAGCAGAAAGGGAAAGAGGAAGAGGAGAAAGAAGAGGAGGAGGAGGCAGAAGAGGAGGAGGAGGAGGATGAGAAATGAAAGCTATCATTTATAGAGCCCTTTCAATGGTCTGGATTTAGTTCTGAAAGTTTCACATATGACCCATTTAATGCTGACAACAGCTTTATGAAGTGGAACCATTAATGTCTCCATTATAAAGAAAAGGAAACTAAGGCACAGTTATCTAGCTGTACATCTACAGAGTGGTGGGACTGGGCCAGGCCTTGAACCCAGTGGTCTGATTCAGAGCCCATGCTCTTACTAATGTTTCCCACAAATGGGTAGTGAAGTAAATTTCTGATAAAATGAAAAGTTCTCTTTGAATACTGATATCCATTACAAAACCTGCAGGACTACAGCACTTCACAAAATGTATCATTTCCACAAACAACGATGTTCTTTTTCAGGGTAAACTATATTGCAATAACAGCAAATATGAAAAGATACTAATATAGTATCTCACATGCCCTCCTTTGTATATGAAATCAATGAAACTCCACCATCATCAGGAGGACCTAAAACATGAGTTGTTTTTCCAGGGCTGGGAATAAATTTCTGCTGATTCATCTGTAGCTACTTCTTCACTGCCATCGAGACTGACAGTCATGGATTTGCAGGATGGCTGCTGGGATTAGGAAATTATATGACCATTCCAAAAACTCTTCTTCATTTGTGTGACTGTCTTCTGAACATTTAACAATTTGGCCAAAGGTGAAAGAAAGAGAGAGAGCGAGAAAGAGAGAGAGAGAGAGAGAGAGGGAGAATGCATAGACATATACACACATAGATGAATGTCTTAAGGAAGAAATATATCTTAATGATCTTTATGTGCATCTGACTTAATTCCTTTAATTGGATTCTGTCTTCAGTGAATTTCAGTGAATGAAAAATTCTTAGAAAATAACCATCACAGAGAAAAGCATTAGCCTTTGAGCATCCCAAGACCCCACCCCCAAGCCACCTGGCGAGGAGAGCTGCGTCTGGCCAGATGGGCTAGTGTGCTTTTGTGATGCAGATTGAGAAGGGGTGAGGAGGTTAGTGGGAGAACTGTGTCGGTCTGGATTGACACCAGAAAGAGCAAAGCTAATGAGAAGCATAGAATAGATACAGCGAGGCGCAGAAAGCCCAGAGTAGGCTGAGCAGGAGGGAAAGTTTTGCAGAAGATGAGACAGATGAGAGATTTTTGAGGTAGTTAAAAGAAGAGAGACAGACAAAAAGTCATCAGAGTGGCAGACAGCTATAAATTCTTGGAGGAGGAGTAGACTTCAGAATGTTGTGCTGTGGTTTATGAATGAGATTATTCAGTATAAATTTAAATTGGTTTTCAGTGATATTTGGTGCTTCTTTTCATATGTCTCTGGGCTGAGGCTGGCTTCCAGGAGGCCTGACTTTATCTGGGTTATACAACTTTTAGAAAGAATTCAATGGCTGCAAAATCATTAATGAAATAGGAAGAAACTGGACAGAGTCATTTTCAGCTCAAGTACTTCTCTCGTATGAGCACTGCCAATGAATTTTTAAAATGGAAAAACACATCTGAAATATCTTGTGATACAATTACATCATTTCTCTCCTTATAAAAAATATTCATGACTTGACTTTCCGCTGAAGATCTCCCAAAGTCAGTGCTCATATTCATGAAGGAAGCCCCCCTGAAAGCTGGTGGGAGCACCCACTCACACGTGTGCATGCGGGGAGGCAGCAGGCAATCCCTCTCCTTCTTTCCTTCTGACTGTCTTTACCTTTCCTCACAAGAGCTTCATTCACATAGAACAAAAGATCATTTCCAGTTGATACGAATCACCAACTTATTTTCCCCTCAGAGACTAAAGTGTGTTCTGACAGCAACAAAGAATAGCTCTTTAGGAATAATGTCTGGGTGAGTGGGGAAAACGCATGCTCCATGATAGCTTAATGGTGGGCAGCACAGTAAACATGAACACGCTAACTTCCACAACCTGGGAAGCTTAACAAGCCTACTTTAGCCAACACATTCTGCTCAGTTTGTTTATAAAAGATGGTAGCTGTTCTGAATATTTATCTTTTGAGGAGAGGGTATGAGGATTCATTCATAAAGGTTTCAGAGCAGTTCGATTAAATTAAAATCAACCAAAGCAAGGTAGGCTCTGTACCGAGAGCCTGAGGACACAGAGCTGATGCCGAGGTGGTCCTCATGGACCCTCACCCTCCACCTATTTGTAACCTATTTAAACACAGATTAAGTTTGAATGTTCTTAGAGGTAATGTTATACTCTGCTTTCTCAAAAAAGATGTGCAATAGGAAAAAAAACGGCAGTAATTTCTAGAACTTTTAATGATTTTTAAGTTAGACATTTTTAACCTATAGCAAAGTACGAAAGGCCTACATAATTCTGTATAAACAATCCAAAGGTAAACTGGGGAGGACAGCTCCTACAGGGTACAGAACAGCCACAGCACCTTAGCACATCTTCTCTACTGTCTTCTTTCAAGTGGAGAGCTGCCCTTCTGAGATGCTGCTTGTGTCTGAAGGCCTGAGTTTTACCTGGTAAAATTCCAGAATTCAATAATTTTCAAGTATAATGCATGACCTGGACATGGTCCGATATTTCTCTTATTTGGTTTGCAACTGAAGCAGCACATACAAGGTGCAAAGACACCTTTTCACCTGATCAAACCAGTGGGTGAATATGACTCTCCACCGCTCCCACTGGATCTGACAGAGGTGTGCCCGAAATCCGGGGGTCTTGGCAGCACGTAAACAATGAAATATTTGCCAAAGCAGTAGGGCAAGAACTGCAGGTTTACTGTCATTTATACTCTCACTATGTCAGTTTCCAGAAACAGCTGATATCACCACTTGAGGCAACTGTTCCCTACAGAACAAGCCACGTTAGCCACTGGTAAAGTCTGGGTTTTAGGCCTTGAATTCCTTCCTGAACTAAGACTTCAGTCTCCTTTTAACTGGGGAGAGCCTAGAAATTATCTGTTTGTGTCTCCTTCAGGATGCTCTATGGGTAGACCTGGCCTTGGCTTACCAAACCCCATGCAAATAACCCCTGTTACCTGCCCCCTTTTCCACCCCTTCCGGTGGGCCACTCCTTTAACATTTCATCTTCCAGGATCCATTTTCTATCAACTTCTCTTCTCCCCACAATCTGCAGAAGCAAAGAAACCCTCCAAGAGCCAACTTTCTACAAAAAAGTGAGTATACCTAACAGAAAGCTTACACATTCACCATATCTTTTTTTGTTTGTTTTTGAGACGGAGTCTCACTTTGTCACCCAGGCTGGAGTGCAGTGGCATGATCTTGGCTCATTGCAAGTTCCACCTCCCGGGTTCAAGCAATTCTCTGCCTCAGCCTCCCGAGTAGCTGGGATTACAGGCACCTGCCACCATGGCTGGCTACTTTTTGTATTTTTAGTAGAGATGGGGTTTCACCATCTTGGCCAGGCTGGTCTTGAACTCCTGACCTTGTGATCCACCCACTGTGGCCTCCCAAAGTGCTGGAATTACAGGCATGAGCCACCACAGCTGGCCCATCATATCTTGTAATAAATAAAAACAGCATCTTTTACAGAGAATACTGATGTTATTTGACAGTGATGCTGGTAGTGGGGGGAGGGAAGGAAGATGAGTAAGTGTATTGACATTAATTTTTTCTTTAAAAGGTAACAGTGCAAAGTAGAAAGGAGATTCACAACAGGAAATTATCTGGGGGCTTGGTTTGACCTCCACAGAGATCTATGCTTCATTTGTGTATTTGTTCTCTCTTCTCATAGAGCACTGCTCCTATTCTGGGAAAACGTAAAAAGAAAGATAAACTGAATTGGGATGGTAGGTACAAGTGAAGAGGATGGGAACAGGGATCAAAGCTCAGAGCAGCTCATGGAGATCAGAAAGTGGAGCTCAGAGTTCCATGAGGAAAAAAAGAGTGTAGGAATGAGAGTCTGTATTGCGAGGGGAAGGGAAGAGCCAGGTGAAAGCGGGTGGCTGTTACAGGAAGGGAAGCGAGAGTAGAAACTTGCCTCTTCGGGCACCCTGGCCCTTAAGAAACTTGCTAAAAATGAACAAGCAAGCCATGTCTGAAACCCCTTCACTCTCAGGTTGAATGAAACGAAACGTCACTGTGTAATGAAGACATACTGAGCAGATGTGCTGCAGGCCCAGGAGCTTCTAGAGAGCTGTAGCACTTCTCCTCACCTGGGCCATGCCCTGTGCCTGGGTACAGCTGAGCCCTGGAAACTGAAGTAGTAACGTAACTGTTAATGCTGCTCTTTCTATCCCAGCTAGCATCAAACAAATTTGCCTCAAGAAGGTTAAAAAAAAAAAAAAGAGCAAAAGCAAAAAACATTAATGTAGAATTTTGACCCTATTAATCCTTACAGCCCCATCTTGAAAATCTTTGCTTTCACAATTTTCAAATTTCATTTTTCATTCCATGTTCCTAAGCCTCAGACCATGGTCATTGCTCTAAAACATAAAAACCCTGCCTCCTGCAAGCCACTAAAGAGGAGTTTGTATTGGTACAAAATTCTACCTCCCACTCCTGCCCTTAACAGAGAAAACCACAGATACAACATGCTCTAATGAAGCTCATATTTAATCATTCCCCAATATCCTAAACCTGCCCATATCTCATTATCTCCATTCACACCTCCCTAATCCAGACCACCACTGTCTCTTGCTAGGACTACTGAGCAAGACTCTAACTGGCCAACTGCCTGACTCTCACTTCCTACAGTCTATTCCCTACATAGCAGTCAAAATAATCCTTTAAATTAAAAAATCAAAGTCAGACCTCATCACTCCCCTGCACTCAAAACCCTCTTCCGACTTCTATTACATTTAGAACAGAAGACAGTGTACAGAGCAGTACAGTCCGGCCCTGGACTGCCTCTGTGAGTTTATCACGCATCACCCTGCCGGCACAAGGGCATCAGACTTCTTCCTGGAATCCACTAGCCAGCTCCCTCTCAGAAATTTGGCTCTGTTGTTCCTCTGCCTGAAACATTCTGTTCCCAGGTATTCTCATGGTTTGCTCAAAGGTCAGCTCCTCAGATAGACCTTCTCTGACAGATGACTCTGAAACAGCCATCCTGTCAACTCTCCATCCCCTTTTGCATTCTCGTGGCACTTTTCCCTGAGAGTATACGTTTGTCTCTCTTTTTATTACCTTTATTACCTGCTAGAATGTGAGCCAAATGAGGGCAATCATTATCATATTACATGTTATATCCCTTAGTAAAATCTAGTTTATAGTATTTGCTCAACAAATAGTTCTTGAATGAATAACTTTAATTTTCAGAGTTCCATCAGAGCTAAAAGCACATTGTCTTTCATTTTAACATGCTGGTCGTTTAACAGTTGCATCATGGGAAACAAGGCAAGAAACAAAGGAGGAAAGCCACACTCCAAACTCAAGATCTTATAAACACTTTCAGATAAAAAGACACCTCTTGAGTGACAGAAGTCAATGAAGACTAAAAGATTAATGAAAAAATATTGTGTTATAAGCTGAAACAATAAATGCAAAAATACTTGGTGCAACATTAAAAATAGAATCCTATTTCATACATAATTCGACAATTTCTTCTTTGGTTATAGATCAAAATCAACAGTGACATTTATACAGTGAGGCATGCATATCTGTAGCTGGAAGGGAAATTAAATGTAATTTAGCTTGTCTTGAATGTGGTTTTCAAAATGAAAATCAAACGTAGTCTAAATAGAGATTTGTACTCGTGTGACTGTTTTGCAATTTGAAGGAATTAATTAGCTTCAAAGATGTGCTATTTTAACATCACGCTTTTTCACTTCACCCTTACTCCTTTTACCTTCAATGCTTAAAGCCATGCACATAAAATGTTAAAATTATTTTTAGATAAAATGAAAATATCCATTTATATTATAGCTTCCAGCATGGACTATTATTATGAAGAAAGCTGACTATAAACATTGTATTCCTCATGGCCTGTGTCCTCTCCAGCAGGCATCTTCCCCAGCTATGGCCCTTCCATCTAAGAAACTTTAATTATGTAATCTTTAAAAAACTGTCAAAGACGATTTTTATTCATAGTTTAAACATATGTTGTGAGTTACATTTTAGAGAATATTCATATATACTTAATATTATAGCCACAGAAATATTATTGCTTTATTATCCTTTAGACTTTGACTTTCTGAATTTTTTACTTCTTCTTGCCCTATTAAAGTCTGGTTGAACCAACAGAGTACAGCTATATAAGTTAACAAACAAGACCACACTCTCAGAGTGATCAGATCACAGTACAGTAGCTCTTGAGAAAATCAGCAACCTGGGAAATTAAATGTTCTCCTTTTGGCCTAGATTTTGTTTATAACTGTCTTCTATTAGACATTTCATTATCCCTTTTGAATAACAGGACCAATCTACCCTACCCTGACTTCTACCATAAACCTTTAAACAGAAAGTCAACAAATGGAATCCTTCACTGACTAGCAGCAGCTGCACACCACCAATTCAAGCATCACTGGATGAAAGATAAATTTACAAACCAACCGGCTAAGGTGGAAGCAGAGATACAACTCCACACACTTCATGCTTTCTCACCTTCAGGCTCATGGTAATGTTTTGAAGCTACAGAAGATATTGGTGATACTTCTTTCTATTTTTTAATTGAAAAAATAAATATCACAATGCAAGTAACGTTTTGGTCAACTCTGGACCATAAAGCTTTTAATAGCTGAACACTACCACCACCACCATTTTTTCGGAGAGCAATCAACAAAGCAATAATCATATATAATCTTGCCAATGGCTCCACTGCAGGAAGGAAACTGACACCACACAGTTGAGTGAATTGTCCATAGTGTGGGGAGCAGGTAAATAGGACCTTTGAACGTTAGCACTCAACACTCCCATAGCAATCACACAGTTCCACCCACTCACTCCCAAGACACAGAAACCAAAGCCCACAGAGGTCACCCTGTAGCACGGTTATTCTGGGGCAGAATTCACATGTAACCAGGTTCTGCAGGCAAGTCAATGGCTTCTCTATAAACTGGGCTCACTAGGCTTTACAGCCACTTGTTTTTGTTTGTGTGCTTGTTCTAATAAAACTTTACACAGTACATAGCTCACTGTGATCTCTAAGAGGAGTGATTTCTGTGAAGGTTTGCTTACAGTAGAAAATTTGAGAAAAACTGAGAAATTGACATTAAAGTTACAAAGAATGAAGATGGCTCAATTTCAAATTAGTCATTTGTCAAGCTCTACATCATGCTTCTGATTTCTTCTCTTCCCAAGAGACTTTACGCCTCGGAATGCAGAGCAAGACAAGGCCCGTTAGCTAAAAATAAACTTGAGATACGGAATTATATCATAGTTATTTCCTATCTTTACTTTTGTTCTCATAGCTTAAACAACCTCTTGGGCTGAAAACAGGCAAAATGAAACCAAACCACTTAACCAGTGTCACGTGACTTAGCAAAGCCCTGAAGGTCACTGTCATTGATGATTCATAGCCGTGGAGTCGGCACAGGGAAGCCTGTGGCCCAGAACTTCGCTATCAGCAACCTCAACAATTACTTTAAGCCAAAAACAAAGGAAAAGGGCCGGGCACAGTGGCTCATGCCTGAAATCCCAGCACTTTGGGAGGCCAAGATGGGCAGATTGCTTGAGGTCAGGAGTTCGAGAACAGCCTGGGCAATATGGTGAAAATCTGTTTCTACTGAAAATACAAAAAATTAGCTGGGCATGGTGGCGCGCACCTGTAGTCCCAGCTACTCAGGAAGCTGAGGTGGGAGAATCACCTGAGCTTGGGAGGTTGAGGCTGCAGTGAGCTGGGATCGTGCCATTGCACCCCAGTCTGGGCAACCAGAGTGAGAAAGAACCTGTCTCAAAAAAAAAAAAAAAAAAAAAAAAAAAAAAAAAAAAAAAAAAAAAAAAAAAAAAAGAAAAGAAAAATAAGAAGGAAAGTACTACACACAGTAACGACATCTGCAGGTAAATGAACTTTAAGGAAAGAGTTTTTCTTTTTCTGAATGAAGTTTTTATTCTTCTTATTAAAAAAAAGCACTATGCTAAACTTTACTGTCATAAAGATGAAAATGTGCTGTTTATGAGAGAATAATCCAGAGAACTTTCTAAATAAAGTTCACTGATTATTCATATAGCACTTTTTGTGTGCCAGACACTATTTTAAGTGTTTTATTACTTATTAATTCATTTAATCCTCATAGCATCTTATGAGGTAGGTTCCAATGTTACAAATGAGGAACCTATCAGTTTGGTTCCCAAATCAGTATGATTAGCCACTATACTTTGCTCCACAAGTTCTTTCTCAATGTCACCACCTACAGAGTTATAAAACACTTTTTTTTTTTTTAACAAAACTTCTTTAGAAAAAGGGATGTAGAATATTTGGAAAATACAAAAGAAGTACAGAAACTATCTTGTAATCAGCACCACCCAGAGATAATCACTATTAACCTTTCCTGGTAAACGGTCTCATCTATACAAGGCCATGTTCTGGCATTATTACTCAGGGTTCATAATAATCTAACCTGAGGTGAGGCTGACCACTTAGACAGCTTAAGGAATTAGCATCAAATTTTCTGTTTTCTAAATCTTCAGCTAACTTCCAGATTCCTAACATGATTCTTATATTGTCTATGTGAGCTTTTAAGTGTCTTGAAAAAAAAAAATCCAGAGTAAAATTTTCAAATATTTGAGACTCCTGCCCTTAATGTGAGATTCTCTAAAGTTATGTCTCCACCGGTTCGTTAAAGCTTCCCAGTCTCCCCTGTTATACTGTATGTGCAGTATGCCTCTGAGCCTTTGTTCTCACTGAATCTCAGCCTAAACCTCCTGCTCTACTCACTTAGTTCCTTTGGCTGGTATTCATATTTTAAGACTCAGCTGAGGCTTTAATCATCCTCTTTACAAGTCTTCCCCTACTCCTCAGAAAAAGAGACCTTCTGCCTTATCACCCTATGGTACTGACATTTTCTGTTGAGATGCCCATCTATTGCATCTTTACCAGTTCTGTAAAGACAGGGACCAGATTTAACCCATCTCTACAGCCTCAGTGCCCTAGCACAGCACCTAAGTCATGCAAGGTAGTCAACAAGTGCTTCTTAGGCTGAAATGAAATGCTAGGTTCTAAATGAAACCAACAAGTGCCAGTCGTCAGACTCTAGCTGTATGCCTGGGCTAACATTTCTATCAGTGGGATCCCTGTTGCCCTGGGGCTATTTCCAGTGATAGACAGTGCTTTCTCCTCTGGGAGAGATTTCACCATTGCCCTGAAAACACAACTAAAGGTCTTCTGGAGATGGAAACATTTGAATTATATTTATCAAAATAAACAGTTGTAGTGAATGATAAATGTTAGTCATAAAAGATTCAAGACACACAGAAAAATACAAAGAAGAAATTAAGAATCACCTGAAACTTCACAATAAAGAGACTGCCATCATAAACGTTTTGGTGAATGGCCTTTCAAACACTTCTTTTATGCACTCACATAGAATTTTACATATATTTTAAACAAGCAAAATTTATAAACAAGATATGCTGCATAAAATCCCTTTACTCCTTTCACTTAATAATCTGTTGCAAACTTCTTGCCATATCAATAAATACAGAATACCTTGATCATTCTAATGGCTCTATTCCATGCATGTTTCATCAGTGAGAAAGACCCTTGAACATACAGGTTTGCACACTTGTCCAATCATCTCCTTAAGATAAATTCCTAGCAGTGGGTCTCCTGCGGCAAAGGGCATGCTCATTTACATTTTTGATATATATTACTATTTTGTGCCCCAGAAAAATAGTTCTGCGTTGACATTCCCCATTATAGCATGAGACAGATACCACCTGTTCCTGCCCAATCTGAAGGGTAAAAAATGTTTTGTTTTCGCTTGGGTTTTTTTGTTAGTTTGTTTTCATAGTTGATTTTATTACTGAGAAGTAGAATATCTGTCTGTACTTTTTTTGTCCCTTTATATTTTTTCTCTTTTGAATTGCCTGGCCACGAACTTTGTCCATTTTTCAATTGGTATGTTAGTTCTTTCCTTACAGATTTTGAAGGATCTTTTTTCATATTAGTCATATTAACTTTAGTTGTACTGCAAATATTATTCTTAGATTGACATTTATCTTTTGACTTAGTTTATGGTGGTTTATTTTTTGCTATGCAAAATTTTAGATTTTATATAATCACGGTTTATCACAAAGGTTTCCTTTTGGTACTGGGTTTTGTAGCATTATGAGAAAGACATTTTGCAACCTAAGATTATAAAAATACTCACTTGTATTTTTTGTAGTACTTTTACAGTTTCTTTCTTTTTTTTTTTTTTCTTGAGACAGAGTCTCGCTCTGTCACCCAGGCTGGAGTACAGTGGCACAATCTTGGCTCACTGTAACCTCCACCTCCTGGATTCAAGCAATTCTCCTGCCTCAGCCTCCCAAGTAGCTGGGACTACAGAAGCACACTGCCACACCCGGCTAATTTTTTGTATTTTAGTAGAGACGGGGTTTCACTGTGTTGCCCAGGCTGGTTGCAAACTCCTGAGCTCAGGCAATCTGCTTACCTCAGCCTCCCAAAGTGCTGGGATTATAGGTGTGAGCCACTGCCCCCAGCCTACAGTTTCTTATTTGACAGTTAAATTTTTAGATTTGTCTGAAAAATTCTGATATGAAGGGATAAATTGGGGGATTTCATTTTTAGTATTATAATCACAAATAACAGAATATCTTCAAAGAATAAGATGTGAATTGAAATGGTACCCAATTAATTGGTATATCTTTTTATTTCAGCTGCTTATGGATACGTTTATCCTATTACAATCGCTGGGGCATCATCTGTGTCTACTGCCTCTAGTCCTCTCATGGTGCTTCACTCCATACTTCTACCAATATCTCCCTCTGCATGATAAACAAGACACACACACTTATGTATAGATTCATGGTTGATAAGCGAAAAATGTATTTGTTAACCTCTATGGTGGGATTTCTTTTAAAGTACACTTTCAAAGAAATGAGGCACAATGTTATATTCACCATTCCTGAATCATGTCCTTTGGTCTTTTGATTTAAAAGACACATATTCAAGTACACATCTTACACATTGCAGAAACTGGTCTAGGTCAAAGCAGAGAAAGAGCAAACCGTAGGAACACAAATATCTTAAAATCTAAAAGAAAGAGATAAGTATTTCATGGATAATTGATCACCTTTTAAGTTTAGAGAATTATACATCTACAAATAAACTGATGACGCATTCTCCTTCAGTGTAATCAGAGGAAACCAAGCAACCATTTTCAGAAATGCAAACTGCATAGGTCAGAGGTCTGTGTAACTGCAGGCTGCTAATATGATGATGAGCATACTAACTCAGCGCTTATCATGTGCCAAGTACTATGCTAAGGTTTACAAATATTAATACATTTTAGTCTCACAACAGCTCTATGAAGGCAGGCAAGTACTAGTTTTATTCCCCCCACACTACACAGATGGGAAAACCCAGGCAAAAAGAACCTCAGCAATTTGCCAAGACTACATGTTAGTGAGTAGCCGAGTCAGGATCTGAAACCAATCTGCCAGATTTTTGGTCTGTGTGCTTACCATGACATTGTATTTCAGGTCCAGAGAAAACAGCCCTAATGACCATATTAGAATCTCCAGCCATCCTCATTTAAAAGCTGAGTCTGACCTCAAGTAGCCAGTTAACAATGACTTCTCAAAGGCTTCTGAGCAAAGGTTGGTTTGGACTTAATGTCAGTGTCTTATTCCCAAGGAGGAATCTCCCTTGGTCGAGGCAGCATCTGCCATTCTAGCCACTGTCCCACTTCTTAAGTGAACTGGGGTAGTTCTTAACTTCAGTTTCCCCTTCTATCGAGTAGGGAAAATCATGATAATAATAACTATGTTTGAAAAGGCCTTATACACTGTAAAGCACGAATCCAAGTTGTAACGGTTCAGGGGCAAAATAACCAGTCACATGTAAAGTTCCAGGTGCAGAAGGCAGGAGCTGTATTAGTCTCTACGGAGGACAGCCAGGGCCTAATGAGGCCCATGGGCCAGGTAGGGGCTGCCTGGAGAGGTACTCATAGCAAGGCACGTCCCTTCAGTTACACCAGCCAGAAGTCCAGGAAGAAGCCATTGTTTTGAATGTCTAAATTCTATAGTGTCACTCAGGAGAAAATAACTCCAAGGGGAAGTGCAATGGGTAAAGAAACCTTCGACTTCCTCTCTTGTCACTGAGGCACGTTTTGAGAACTTCCCTCATCCCCAAGCAGGCCTTGCCTGCAGCTCCAGTCCTCTCACCTTTCACTGAACGGTGCCAGAGGGCCAGGAAGCACCCAGCAGGTCTCCACTGCTACAGACAATACAAGCACTTGAACGGGCAACGGAGTAACTGAAGGAAACCAAAGGGACTCGGAGGGCCCTGCCGGTGCATCCCTGCCAATGGTCTCTGAAGACTCAGGTGCTCCCTCATCTTGCAACCCAGCTGCCTGGCAGCAGGGAGTGACAAATGGTCTTATTTTCCACTTATCTCTCTAACTTTAAAAGAACAGGCTCATGATACCAGCTGGCAAGGGAAGGAAAAGTAGCACTTGGATTTTTTTAATATAGAAAGTATACAGCATTTCTTAACTTTCTGTCATAGAAAACGTTTCCAAGTAGAAATTTTTGCTGGCTTTACCTCGGCTAGACCAAACTTGGCATGAAGGCAGCATCCAGCATGGTATCTATTTTGTGCTGGCCGAGGGGAGGAAAGTGAAGAGGTGGGGCCAGTCTACTCAGGCCCATCCACTATTTATAACAAGTGCTTCCATGCTAATTGTGCACTGGCCTTCTTCTGGATGCTCTCTTTATTAACTATGTGTTCCTCCTCAGAACTCCAAGTGGTGGATGCCATTATTTCCTCCATATTATAGATGTGGAAACAAATACAGCTAAGTTATCTATCCAAGACAGCACAGGCAGTGGTGACGCTGGAATCAAACCCCAGCTGGTAAGACAGAATTCACAATCACTCCATTCCAGGCTCATATACACACATGTTTCATTTTTCCTATTGAAGTGAGCACCATCAGCATGGCCCAGGAACTGCCTAAAAGAAGGAAATACAACTAACATTTTGTGAGCACCTTCTCTGAGTCACACACTGGGCTGAGCACTTTTACTTCAGAAGAAGGCAGTTAAAGCTGTGAGCCAAGGTCGACTGGCTTCTGTGATTCCATGAGCCCCATGTGCACTTCGAGCCATTAAGACCTTTCTCAGGCTCAGCTTAAGACATCAGGGAGCTTTCAAAGCCTAAATTCAAGACCATGTTCCTCACTTATCCTGACTTAAATTTATCAGCTTTTGTGACTACAATCTGGCCTATCACAAATCCATCAAACACTTCTCCTGCCCTTAGGGCTCTTTACCGCGTCCTGTGATTCACTAAAAACTGAAAAAGGGAAAAATGATTTTCTCTCTCACCTTCAGGAAATAACAGCTTCAGAAGCCAACAGAAGCTGCCCCATGCCAGCAAAAAAGTTACAGTAGAAGCAGCTAAATTCTACCACTAAGCAGCACAGAAAGGAGCAAGGTGGCGTTGCTCTTGTTCATTGGCCAAGCTGCCTCCCAATTCTGCCTCTCTTGGTGATCCCCCATGTACCCCTCTTTCCCAGATCACCACCCCCACCAACACACAAAAGGCTGAGAGTACACTCCTAGTGCTCACTTAATGCGTATCCCACCTATGGAGATTCCAAGCAGAGAATGAGGGCCACTGCCTCCATCAAACTCCTTTTCTCTTAGATCCAATAAAAACGAAAACTTGAAAGAGAAGGAAATTCTCACACTACCACTGCTACCTCTCAGTCACATAAGCCAGCACGGTGCAATAGAAACAGGTGAGGTATGTGTGTACTTTTAATACTTCTAGTAGCCCCATTAGATAAAAAGAAGCAGGTGAAATTCATCTTCATATATTTTATTTAACCTGATAGATCTAAAATATATCATTTAACATGTAATCAATAACAAAATTATTAATGAGCTAGTTTATATTCTTTTTTAATCTTAAATTTTCATTTAAGATGAAATTTAAAAGTTCATTTTCCACTTATAGCATATCTCAATTAGGACTAGTCATATTTCTCATGCTCAGTAGCCACATGCGGCTCATGGCTACGGTGCTGGACTGCACTGACAAACATTATTCTCTCTGTTACTGTCTCACAAACACAGGTATCTTTAATCCATCTTCACTGAATGCAATCAAAAACTATGAGACATAAACAGTGAATTGTGACTTTGCCTCCAAGTGCTTTTAATTTCTGAATAAATCTGATGCATTTTCTCATTTAATTTTCACCATAACCTTGTGAAATAGGTCTCACAGCATTTTAGATGAGTAATAGATTGGCATAACACCATCACACACACACACACACACACACACACACACACACACACACAGCCACATACACCTGTTATATGCTCTCATTTAGGTATACCCAAGGATCAGAACTTAACTGAAGCCACAGAGCAATACAAAGTCCTAGTGAAAGAAAGCAGCCAAATTCTTGCTTGTTTTACTGCTGCTCAGTCTCACACCATCATTCCAGAAGAATTTACTGCAATAATCTAAGCACCTGCAATAATCTAAGTGCCTCCATTTAAAGGGATGTTTATAAACATCAGGCCCTCTTGGGCCTCAAACCAAACTCAGCAGCAGTGCGGGCCACCTTAGTTACATGGGAGGGCTGGTTCAGTCAGTGCCCAACCTGATTCCTGAACAATCTCTCTGCCTCCAGCTCCCTGGCCATCTGGGAGCCCTCTGTCCTCTCAAGACCATGCAGTTCCTGCCTTCAGGGAGCTAACTAGCTCATGAGAGAGATTAGACATAGAAACAAATAAATCAAATAAATAAAAAGTATTCTGGGATGGCAGGAAACAGATACCTCCTGAAGGTATTAGAGGAATCTCTGTATAAAAGTTTACATTTGGAAAACGAACAGGATTTAAAGACATGAAGTCAGGAAAAGGGGCCCGTGCCAAGCAGAGGTCACTGTGTACTGGAGGGCCTAGAGCAGTGAAGGTGCAGGATAAGTTCACAAGGTCGCCTTGCTCAGATGACTGAAGAAGGCGATCATGAAGGAACAGAGTATAAAACAAGGCTGCACCTGTAATCCTAGCACTGTGGGAGGCCAAGGTGGGTGGGTTGCCTGAGGTCAGGAGTTCAAGACCAACCTGGCCAAAATGGTGAAACTCTGTCTCTACTAAAAAAAACACAAAAATTAGCTGGGCGTGGTGGTGGGTGCCTGTAATCCTAGCTACTCAGGAGGCTGAGGCAAGAGAATTGCTTGAACCTGGGAGATGGAGGCTGCAGTGAGCTAAGATCAAGCCACTGCACTCCAGCCTCGGTGACAGAGCAAGACTCCGTCTCAGAATACACACATACACACACACACACACACATACACTCACACAAAGGCAGCAAAGGTGGATATGAGCCATCTTCAGGTGTCTTGGATGTTAACTAAGGATTTGGGATTTATTGGCTAAGAACTAGGTACAAACAGAAAGTTCTAGAGAAGATTTAATACCAACAGAGGAGTACTTTAAAAAGCCAATCTGATAGTGGTGCCAGAAAATGAAGAAGTAAAAACAGACCAAAAACAAGCAAAGGAACAAATAGGCAATAAAGGAGGTTAACAGGAGATTCCTCCTGAGAACACTGCAGTTCTTGGGGTGATGGGCTGTGACAGCCAAAACTACAGTAGTGGTAGGAAAAGCAATGCTAGGAGAGGGTGAGATTTATAGGATCTGGAAACTAACTGCAAAAGCCAAAAGTGACTCAAGTTTAAAGCCTACATTATTCAAACAATGGAAACAGAAAACGTGCAAAAAAGAAAGTCAATATAACCGTAAGAGTTTCTCCCCACTTGGGGGCGGGTTGCAGGAGAGATCATGATCTCAAGTCTGACGTACTAATTTCCCTAATAAGACCTGAATGTGTTCTATGCACCCACTTTAGTTGTCTAAGAGAATGACTGTTGAAAGAAATCCAATAAGCACTTGGCTTTCTAGAACTTGCTTAACCAGTTCATGATAACTTGAACCTGTTGGTCACTTACTTTTTGCAAGCTGGTCTTGGCAATCTGCTCAGCTGTCCTCTGAATGACCTCAGCAGATCTGCTGACCACTATTCACATCTGCCCTGACAACTGAGGGAAGGAAAATTCCAATGTGAAGATGAAACCTTCTGAAGTGAATCTGACTTCTGAAAGGTACACAGTGTGTCAGGAAGAACTTTAGATCTGAAACTTTTTATGCTTCAACACTTAAAGTGAAAGAAAATGTGTAAGTAAATATCACTGATGGAGTCCCTTGTCAATGATCTCCTAAATTTTCTGAAATCTAGGAGTCAAGATGCCCATTTAGCATTTAATTCTGCATGGTGGAACATGCAACAGAAACTCTGTCACACACATTAGTGTGTGGGCTCCTAAATAACCAAGACATCATGGAGCCCAAACTGCTTCAAAAAATGGAAAACGCCATTTGTATAAACACATTGGGTATCAAAGCTCCTGAACATGTCTTCAGAAGCTTTGAAATTAAATTAACACCTTTAGGAAAAGGATCGAATGTGTGTGTACACACACTCAGAGACACATACTTCAGAGCCGTCCCCAAAGATGCCACCCTGCACAGACTTTGTCATATCTTCAACAACATGTGGTAATAACATTTTAAAAACATTTTTAAATGTTTAGCTTTTAAAGCATAAATAAGGCCACTTTATTTGGTGAAAAATAGAGGGGTGTTTTAGAAAGCAGAATATAATTGTCCAGGTTGAAATACATCCCAGTTATGGAGTTATAACTTCCTCTCGCAATGGGCATTGGTCTCCAAAGACACCTCCCAGCAATTCCTCCCCTTTCTATGGGCACATACTCAGGAGGTGGAGTGACTCTACTCCCTCAACTCTAGGCTGGTCTTATGACTTGCTTTGGTCAACAGAAGGCAGCAAAAGTGGCTTTCTTGAATTTTCAAGCTCAGGTCCTAAGAGGCCTGGCAGCTTCCACTTCCTCTCTTGGAAGCCGGGCTGCAAAGTTTGGCTATCCAGCTGGAAAGAGTGGCCTTGTGGACAGAAGCCCAAATCCATCTGGGATAGTTGAGTTCAGCTGAGATCCCAGCTGTATGCAGCTGCATGACTGAGCCCAGGCGAGAACAGCAGATGAACTCTAGTCATCCCACAGAATCTTGAGAAATAAGCTGGTTATGTTTCAAGGTACTCTGGGGTATTTTACAATAAGAGATCACAGAAACAACGGGTTACAAATGATTAAAAAGTGGGCCTATCACTATCACTCATCTGCCACCATGTGTGATCACTGCTGGATTTTGAAAACTTCTTGCAAATTAATTTAAGTGAAGAAACACAGACAAGACCTTTCCTCGTCATATTTTCAAATGTGGTATTCAGTAATATCTAGGGTACTGGGACTGTCTTGACACTGGATTCTGGTAATTCTTCTCCCAGAGCCCTACAGGGCTAGAAAAAGTATCTCCCTGGATTGGTGAAGTTCTCTCCCCATTGTATTCCTGCTTTATTTAACACAATCCCACAAACTTGCTAATATTTGTGTTAGAGAGATTAACAAGGTGATAGAATGCTGGAGTAAATAAAATTTCAATGTGGGTGTTGGGAGGATGAAGAAAATTTAGCAGAAGTCTTAACTGACACTTTATGGCATGAACTACATAGAGGCACAGAGACAGCAATGACCAGGTGGGCTTGGGGTAAACTGATTTTTAGCCCCAATTCTTGACCCTCCCTGCACCTATATCTTTGCTGTAAATGCACTGTGGTCAGAGTATACTTTCTTGCCTAACTTTGGGCTCACTCATGTGACCTGCTTTGGCTAGGGTATGAGTGACAGTGCGCCAGCTCTGAGTCCAAACTTAAGAGGCACCATACGTATCACTTGCACTCTTGCCCTTCTGTGAAAGGAGATCATGCCCCCACTGGTTTGCTGGTCCCTGGAGAAAGATGAGAGGTACATAGAGAAGTGCCACCACAGCTGACCCACCAATTCATAATCAAGAAAGAAACAGTTACTTTTGAATGCGACTGAGAGCTTCAGGTGTCTTATGACCAAGTACCCCCATTTTTCTAAGACAGAGAGTTATTTATTTGATTATTTCTTCTTTTCTCTTTCCTTCTTTTCCTCTGTTCCCATTTCCTATCTAGCTCTTCAGAAATGCAATCATAACCTTTACCTTCCCTTCACCAGACACTCCCTTCACTGGAAGCTTATCTAACTATGTGCTTACTTTGAAACTCCAGAGCAGAAACTGTCTCCCACAAGGAGATTGCCTCAAGAGACAACAATCAATTTACAATCTAAAGTATGTCCCTGATGGAAGGCTCTCCCAACTGGAGAGTGTCTTGAGACAAAGGCCACTATATAACCTAGCTCTGCTTGCGACGATGCCAGTTCGACCACCAGTAGATTAAGCAACAAAGTGAGTCACGCAGACCCCCACCTGCTCACTCCCTCCCCTGTATGCCATTCATGCCAAGTCCCCCTTTAAAAGTCCATGCATTCTGCCCCAAAAGAAAAACAGTACCGTTAAAGGCAGGAGCCTGTACCTCTTCCCCCAAGCTAAGCTGTGGAATAAAGTCACTTCCTTTATGCCAGACCTCACTCTTGTGAATTAGAGTCTGCAAGTAGCGAGTGACTGAACCTGAGTTTGTTACAGTCTACAGCAATAGTTGACTAACACAAAGCTCCTTTATCAGATACTAACATCTGCAAAATACACATGGTGCTTTAGAACAATAGAGTCTCCCTGGCTATACAAGTTGTGAAGGGATGGTTAAGTGGTCTCACTGCCAAGCAGAATGTAAGCACAACATATTGAATATCACCAAATCTTGCTCTGACAATCTAAGGTTATCTTTTTAAAGACTGTCATTTGGTATTCGAAGTTCTCCAATAATTTAACCCTAACTTAGTTTTCTAGCCAATTCTGTCCCATTTATAGTTTATGTTCCATTCATTAGTTCCATAAATTAGAATATTTATTATTCTTGAATAAGTCTGACATTACCTAGCTGTTCCTTTACCAGTTTAGATTGTGACAGGTTTCATTTCTTTCAGTCCTTTAAGGACAGGTTTGGATGTCATCTCTGTAAGAAATCTGCTCTGATTCTGCTGTTTAAGTCAGAGCATCTATCCCCTGACTGTTACCGTGAGGTATGTCATTTCCTCTTAGGGTATTTGGCTTATTCTGCTTCATAACACTTTCTTATCTTCTTACAAAGTCCTAGATGGCAAGGTTTATGGATTATTTACCTCTGTAATCTCCATGGCATTTAGCAAAAGGCCTTACACAGAGGATACAAACCAATCAATACTTTTGTGCCCTCATACTTTAAAGAATGAGGGCTGCCTACGGTGGTTTACGCCTGTATCCCCGCCCTTTGGGAGGCCACGGTGGGCAGACTGCTTGAGTCCAGGAGTTTTAGACCAGCCTGGGAAACATGGCAAAACCCCACCTCTATTAAAAATATATAAAAAAAAAATTGCCAGGTGTGAGGGCACATGCCTTTAATCCCAAAGCTACTCAGGGAGCTGAGGCGAGAGGATCACTTGAGCCCAGGAGGTGAAGGCTGCAGTGAACCCTGATCGCACCACTGCACTCCAGCCTAGGCCACAGAGCAAGACTGTCTCAAAAAAAAAAAATAAACCCACAAGAAACAAACAAACAAACAAACAAAAAACAATGGGAGGCTGCAGGGCATCAGGAAACAACACGGAGAAAGAAAGGTGGACTTTGGAGTCTGAGCAATCTGGATTCTAGCACTTCGTAGCTGGGTAATCTTGGACGAGTCTGTCTCTCTGTGCTCAGTTCCCAAGTATATAAAATTTGCATAGCACATATTTCACAAGATTGTTGTGAAAATTCAACATAAAAATGAATGTAAATGCCTCACAATGTTTGACATATGGTGGCGGCTCCATAAATGGTAACTCTATTATAAAAATGATAATGACATAGAACATAAGCTAGAAGTTAAACAAATCCCTGATGTTAAATTATTTTCTCTTAAAAGTTAAGCATTTGAGGGTGACAGTAATGACTGTAGTTCCAATCAAGTCTTTCCGTAAAAACTGTGGTTTCAAAGACCTAGACTGTAGTTTTATTAAAATGTTCATATATGTTACTCTTCTTCACAGTTCTCCATGCTATAGGTAGTTACCAGTAGAAGCAAATTTGTTCCAGGCAACTAATGCATCTCCTTTGAACAAAATGAAACAAAGTCTTCCATCCCAAACACACAAGTCCACTTTCAACTGAGCATTAGCTCTTTCGTACCATTCCCAATTCTTTACCAGGAGACTATAACAATCATTACAATGAACCAAAAGCTAGAGATTCTAAAAGTAGTAGAATTATTTGACAGTGACTAAATGATGCAGCTACAGTTATTTACATGTAAACATTATCTCAGTGAGGTTCTACAACATATCTCAATGATGTCCCTTAATGAGTAAGAGTTGAAGTGTTTTTATAAATAAAAGTATCATGCAAATGTCAAGTAGTAGGTATTATTGTTAAAATAATTCCACAAAAACTGCTTCATCTGCCTTGTACTAATTTAAATTTTGTTTATATATCCAAATTTCACAATAATCATCTAAGGGCCAATCTCAAGATCAGGCAAGCATAAAAGCCTCTAAGTAGCCAGGTAATGTCAATGAGCACACTGAACTTGGTGTGCATGCAGGGAGGAAGCATTAGCTGTTCACTGGAGGCCACAGCCTGGCTGCAGGGACAATTGCTACTCCACCCCACACTGTTGTCTCAAGGAATGAAGACCTATTGTTGCCAGCTCTTTTGAAGAAATTTGGGTTTTATTTGAAATATCCTGATTTTTAAAGGCTGCCTTGCTTTTTATTTTAAAATTCTTTAGGGAGGGGGCAAAAAAATGTATTTGTAGACCAGATGTGGCCATGGTTTGCCAATCTGTGGCCTTTGCACTAGATATCCTAAAGTCATTTTGAGTCAACAGAGAGAGGTTAAAAGATGATTATTAGATTCACTGTATTTTTATTTAAAATCTGAAAATGTATAGTTCACTCTCTATTACGCTTTAAAAAAACACCTCACTCCCTCATTTATAAATCCTCACTCACTCCCCTTTTGGACTTCTGCTTTTAGTCCTACAGTTCTCCTCTACCAGGACACCCCATGGCCACTGTCCCACGTACCAAGTTAAATTCTGCTGGTTCTTTGAAGCTTCATTTAAATGCTAGTTCCTGGGAAAAAAACAAAAAAAAAAAACAAAAAAAAAAACCCTCCATGTTCCTCCTCAAAGACCACTTTGTATAAATTATGATGTAGCTGATCCAAAGTAAAGATTCACATTGATTTCCAGTGGGTCTCATCACCCCTTCACCTCAGATGGTATAACCCAATAATCACTGTAATTATTCACTGTCACAAAAGTGAAAGGCTTAGAAGGAATAAGATCTAATGCTCCATAACAGAGTAGGTTGACTATAGTTAAAAATAATGTACTGTATATTTCCAAATAGCTCAAAGATAGGTTTTGAAATGTTCCCAACACGTAGAAACGATAAATGCTCGAGGTGACAGATATCCTAAATACTCTGACTTGATCGCTACACATTCTAGGCAGGTAACAAAATATCACAAGCACCCCATAAATGTGTACAAATATTATGTACCAATAAAAAAAGTAAAACGCCTAGAATCAATGGGTCAAGAGTCAACTTTGATAGGACTCACCGCCAAACACATCTCCATTCTGGTAGTTTTTCCCTTTCTGGGCTTCCTCTTCATTTTGAACAGTGGCAACATGCTTGGCGGAGGCACAGCCCATAGTCTCATTCGGTCAGCTTCAACCGGGCTGAACTGTAAATCATCTCTACAGACACGGGGACATTTTCTTTTCTTTAAACACAAAGAAAATCCACCTTGCTGCTGAGTTGGTCAAGATGTGTGCACCTGTAAGAAAAGAAAGCTAGATTAGACTAGGCGGTGACTGCAGCAAAACACAAGCCTCAGTATCTTGGTGCGCTGTAGCCTGCAGTGTACTAGAAGTCATGCACAGACCCACCCATCGATCGCACTGGTGTTGTGGTGGGCACGGAAGAACCACGTGCAGCATGGCCCATTCTCACTTGATTTCCCGCTCAGAAAGCAAGATGGAAAGGCATGTCCCTATGCAACATATGGCCGAGGAGTGAACTTTTTGAGGAGATACCAAAAATACGTATTTATTCAAATACATATTTGGGCTTGCCACATATGCTCTTAAAGTACCTGTAGGTTTACTAATGTTCTGAAATCTCAAAAACTGTCGAGGAAGGAGAGCACACTCGAGATCCACCTAGTTCAGGAGGCTGGGAAAAGCTCTTCATCTTCCTCATCCTACCCTGCAGGCCAGCCCTCCCAGCTCCTCAAACTTTGCCAGGAAAAGGTAGCCATCCTCCTCAGACTGGAAGATGGGCTACTTTATACATTTCTGGTTAGGGCTGTAAATAATTCAGCATTTTATTTTACCTGAGGTGACACTGTTTTGATGACAAAGGAAGGAGATGGGGCAAGGTCTTAAATTTACTTTTGTCCATTTTCTGCTTAGCTAGCCAAATGTTTTAAGGATTGGGCAGAAGATGTCAAAATACGAAGAAAAGCAACAAAGCAGTTGTCAAGCTTTTGGAGTAAACTTTGTGCCTCTACTGATCTCTCATAAAGGCTTAAAGAGTATTTACAGATACACCGCAAAGGAGATAATCTTCAAGTTGACTTAAGTGACTTTACTTTTCCCTGCCCCTTCCAAGGCGGCTGCTCAAATTCTGAGTGTTTGCTATGCTCAACTTGCTCATTTTTGTTTTATTCTTTCATCATCCTAACCCAACCATTCCAGGCCTATGGATGACTTATTCCAGTCTTGTAAATGTTTCCTTTGAAACATCTCTCCTACACATTCCTTTGTTCCCAACCCTCCCACTGTAATACAGGCCCTTACCTCCTCAGAGTCCTGGCAGTACAAAGAAGGCATCAAGCCTCTTTTAATCTTCATCAGCACCCACGTCCCACTGCCCCCCGCCCATGAACAGTGGAAGTTTCTCAAGTTTCACAGATAGTGCTACTATACAGTAGCTATACGCTTTCTCTACCAAGAAGACTAGAGCTCCTAAATCCTCCTTGCTAGAGCACTAAGGACAGCTCTGGATGTAGAAATTTAATCATTTAAACCATAAAATCTCAGCAAAGAGAATTTTTCAAATTAGCATAATCTAATAAATGAACTTAGATATAAAGGCAGTGATCTTAAATTAAGCCAAGCAAATACAAATTGCAGTAAATATTGACAATGACTGTAACATTAGTCATGTCTCATATAATTCTTCAAACTATTCTCTATCACTGGTTGTGTTAAATTATTATTAGGAAGTGTAGAGTTTGTTGGTAAAGTTCTACAAACCAGGAAGATTTTTCTCCTAGATGACTAATGCTTATATCCTCCCCATACTTGATGTAACTTCATGTTAACAGGTCTTCATCTCAAAACTATATGAAATCCAGGCCTGCGGATGTGCACACACATACATACACACATAAACATACACACACACACACACACACACACACATCCTATTCCATTACTTAGCAGTAATGTCTTCAAGGCTACAGTATTTCTATTTGATGGTCTAGTCATACTGGTGTATAGAGCTCAGGGGCCTTATGGAGAAGAGATGCTGACATTTTAAAAATTGCATGCAATACAATGTAATATGAGCTCTGATTGAAGTTTCACAGTAATCTATGGCGACGCAGAATTCAAAAAAGCAGATTAGATTATGACTGGGCAGAGGAAGGAAGTAGTATTTTTCTAGGGTATCAAAGGTTTGGTAGAAATTTACCAGGCTGAAAGGATGGTAGCATTATTCAGTTGCAAGGAACAGCCTGGGCTAAGACACTAGAATGTAGACAAGCATGGCATATTTGCGTGTGTTCATTTCAGAGGGGTCAGGTGGGGATGGGGGGCAGGGCAGAGGACCGGACAGTTGATACTTTGTGAAGGGCCCGCAGAAGAACTTGCTACCTTCATCCAACCGAATAAACTATGGGATGTCATAAGACCACAGGCAGTCTTTCTGATCCAACTTAGAGCACACTGTGAGAAAATATTAAATTAGTTGTGTAGAGGTCCATTCTGTCAACCTGTCATAGTTTTTGAAGAAACATCAATGAAATATTAGACAAGAGAGAAAGGACAAGGGGTTCAGCTGTAAAGGTGGGGGACGACAAGAGTCCCCTCTGTAACCCAGAGGCTGCTGTGAATTGCTGATTTTGTTGCTGCGGCCAATGCTGTTGCTGCTTCTGCTTTTGCTGTTGTTGTTATTGCTGCTGCTACTGCTGCTGTTTTGGATTCCCAGCCAGCACCCTGTCAGGGGCAGCATCCATCCCCCTACTTCCTCATCCCCAGCATCATCATGCAAGGTAACAGGTGTGGGCTCCCAGACATGATTCCTTACTGTTCAAAAAGGAAGCGTGGTAAAACCACTTCACACTTACACATACGCAGGAGAGATCAAAGTGAGAAGGGGAACCTAGGTGGCTTCCCTGCCACCTTTTCAGAATAAATTAAGTAAAAACAGGAGAGAGGGGGCAATCCTAACAAAATCAGAGTACACTGAGAAGTAAGAGACAACTCAACAATCATGCTCTTTGAGAGTCCTCTCGCTTTTCCAATTTCATGTCTACAGCCTCTTATGCTATCCAAGAAGCAATGGGAAGAACTGAAGACACGACTTATCCTTTGCTACTCCTGAAAGCAGCTACTGGTGTTTCTTCTGTGCTTTAAAAGTTGTGTTTGCATAAAAAAATTTTATTTGAATTTTAAAGGTGGAAATTATTTGAAATCAAATATACTGCAGAAGGCTAACAAAAATAACATACAAAAGAATGGCTCTGTTTTATTAAAAGAATGTCTCTGTTATTCAAGCATTGGGGCGAGGGGTAGTTTAACGAGCAGATTTGACATGATTTACACCCAATTCAAATGATGACTCAAGAAATTTCAATTTAATTACACATATTTTAAAGCACTATAGCTCAATATGAGTTCTCACCAAACTATAAATAGGTATGGATTCTGTTTCTGAAACATACGTGCTATATCATTTTACAGCAGTAATTCAAATTTAAGAGTGATGTTTTCAAGTTTCAGGACCTCATCAGGAATATATTTTAGTAATTTACCCATTTGAAGGTGATAATTATGAAGTCATTTGAGGGGCAAAAGATCTCTAATTCACAAAGTTAATCATAGATCACTGAAGAAAGTTTTTTACTATGTCATTTGGATTCTGCACATAAACACTTGTCCAATTATTCATTCATTTAATCAACAGATTTTGATTTTAAAATACTAAGTGGCAGATATGTGTTTGGTAGGTATTGTGCATATAGTGGCAAACAAGGCAAGATATGTTTTTCTTCTCTATCCCTATAGAACAAGAATAATCAGAGAAGGAGATAATTAGACAGACCAGTTTTGCAGCAATGACATGCAGCTATTGCAGCTTAAATACAGGATGACAAGAGAGTTCACCTCACAGGCATTTGACTCAGCTTTGGAATGGAGCATGTCAAGAAATGTCAGGTTATAGACCTGACCAGAGCTAAAGAAACAGGATTAAAATACCCCTGATTTGTATCTCTTTTATAGCCTGATGTAATGTCAAGGTTTCATTTCTACTGAAAATTCTTTCACTTAATCTCAATCCAACTGAGACTTCACGTTGAGCAGACCTTCAAAAACGTATCCCTAAAGACTGCTAGAATCATCTGCTCAAAAGACGTTCCCTTCAGTTTATGCTATCCTTCACATAAACTCCAGTGGTTTCTTTTTTTAGCTTCCATTTTTTCATTAGCTTTACTCAGCTTTTCTCTTCCAACTTCACATGCTCTATTGTTTACCTTCCTGAAACCACAGCACTTAGAGAGCGGTAAGTCTGATGGTGCAAACAAGCATGCAGAGACCACGACCTAGAGCAGCTCTGAGACTTTTGTTGTCACATGTTGTTATTATCAGCATGTTACTTCTGAAGCCACAGATCACAGTGTGAGAATTAAATCGAAGCATCCCTTTGATATTTGATGGAATCATCTAAAACTAAGTCCCACTGAGGATGATTTTTCTTTACTCTAAATGATCCATATCATAGGATTATCAGGTGCCTCTAAAAACATGAGGTCCAATTAACTGCCCCAGGGCTTTGTGTAAACCCCTCCCGAAATGGTTGTATGTCTACATTATCTTGCCTTATGTAATTAGAAGTGCAATCCATGATACTATGAGCTAGCCTAATTGAATGCCGTCTTTACAGGACACTTTTCCTGCTTTTGATAAAATAATCAACAAATTTGTAAGCCCAACTGAAATTTTGTAAAAATTGTAAAAAATGTGTAACCATGCATGTTTAACCATGCATGTGTATCTCAAGGTGCTTCAGATATCAGAAGGGAAACTACTGTTTCAGAACACTACATGTGACAACATGAGGAAGTTGTCTCCATGCAAATAGGTTCATTACTTTTGTATGAATACATATCACATACTACACACATGCAATACCTTTGTCCTTTTATAAGGAAAGATTATAATAGTTCCTTTCATTACCTTAGTTTTTTATAACTAGAAACAAGGTTTCATCAAAAAAATCCTACTTTTATAAAATTGGGAAGGAATAAAAAAAACAAAATCTGTTTTTAAGAAAAATTAGAAAATCAGAGATATTTTAACTTTTTTAAAAAAAAGGCTATAGGAAAATATTTCTATTTACATAACATTATGTGTAATTCACTTTCCACTAATTAGTCATGGACTTTTTCATTTTGGATACAAAAGGCAAAAATGTTGTAGATAAATTCCCTGTTAAGAAAGGCACTTCTAAAATATGAATTAAAAGTGATACATTCCATAAAGAAATTCTAGGCTAAAAAGAACATGAGTCTTGGAGGACTGGAGAGAAATCAAATTCTGATTGCAACAGGCACACAGAGAGCTATGAAGTCAGCAGTTAAGCAAAGAATACAGCCACATTATTAATAGATCAGGAGCAAAGTGCCCCCTTTCTTCTTCTGATTAAAAAGGCAAATCGAGACAAGGCAACAGCTAAAAACTCCTTTCTTTTATTGAAGAAACAGCTAACATCTAAGCTCCATAAAGGAAAAAAATCTCTCTCTCTCTCTATATATATATATATATAAAACTAATCAGTCTATTTGCCCATCTGCTCGGCTTCACTATAATGAGTGTTAATACAGCAGCCCACCAAGCGGGAAGAAGAAAGACAACTTAAAAGTGATTTCTAATCTTGAAGCTTTGGTATCCTTGGGCTACTGTTAACACCATTTCACATTTCATTGTGAATGTTAAAAATAATACATAAAAAGATGTCACATTGGACATGAGAATAATCTAGAAAAGTCAAGCCTTTCATTACCCCGCAATCGCTGGCATCACAGAACACATTCATTCCTCGACTCACACTCGTCTGATGGCATGACAATCGACAATATGTTATTAACTCCAAAGATACGAGGATTTTGGCTTCTGCCTTCTTTATGGGAAAACTCTCATGTCCTCATATAGTAATTCTACAGATGTGTCTCTCAGAAATGTAACCACAATAAGTGCTTATACAATAGGACACATTTCTGCTGGATTCAGGCAGTAAGGTGTGAGGCCAAGAAGAAGACGTGGCAAGTGGAAAGAGTGTTGTAGAGGGCATGAGAAGCCCGAGCTCTGGTCCCAGCTGCCACACACCTGCCTCAAGACCACGGCTGGGCTTCATGTGTCTCAGCCTCTTTCTTAGACTCTACGATCTACTTCAACATATGTCCAAGTAGTGACATGAAGGATGAAATGACCACTTAAAAAAAAGCCATGTCCTACCACATTCAATTTATTTACACTCTTTGTTTTCGGTACTAACTCAATTAGGACATACTTGCAAGTCTGAAACCTCAAAATTTTCAGGAGGCCCTATAAGGTCTAAAGATGATCACCAATGATGTTTTGGCCTAATAGTGTTGATTTCAATTGTGTATTTGCTGGAAAAATAAACACAGCTTAGCTCCCCTATTTCTTCTTCTCTATCTTGCCTTTAATGAATGAAATTAATTTTAACAGTGTTTCTTATAGGGAGATGATTAGAAAAAGATGGTGCAATAATTGTTCTTCAGCTAAGGATTTAAGAGTGTTGCACCTTTCTCCTGCACCAGAAAACTCCTCTGTGTTACCTGTGTACGTTCACATGAGCTCATGTGTGGCTGACACCATTTCTGAGAAGGCAAGAGAAGAAAACACCAGCTCCTGATTAAAGTCACAAGTTCACAGCTGTGTGGACCCATGCAGAAGACTTACGCTGCTTCTAGATTTGCTCCTCAGTGGTCAAGGGCAATGGCAGATATTCCTGGACACTGAGTTCTCTTTCTTGTTCCTTTTATTTTGTTTTGTTTTGAGAAAGAGTCTTGCTCTGTTGCCCAGGCTGGAGTGCAGTGGCATATCTCGGTTCACTGCAACTCCACCTCCTGGATTCAAGTAAGCCTCCATAGTAGCTGGGATTACAAGTGCACACCACCATGCCCGGATCATTTTTGTATTTTTAGCAGAGATGGGATTTCGCCATGTTGGCTGGTCTCAAGCTCCTAACCTCAAGTGATCTTCCCGTCTTGGCCTCCCAAAGTGCTGGGATTTCAGGCATGAGCCACAACGCCTGGCCCTCTTCTTCTACTTCTAAGACCCAGAATACCAAAGGTAATTTGCAGGAGGTCTTTAGTTTTTGTCATGGGGGACCTCTGCACCACTGCTTTTACAGAAAGACATCTGTGACTAGAATTTCTTGACAGATATGTTGCTGGTTCCCCATGTCACTTAGGACAAAGCCATGTGATTTCCTTGTTAGTATCTTAAAATTAATAATAGCAGCACCTGTTTTCCCTCTTTTTTTTTTTTTTTTTTTTGGCCTGTTTTGAAAATCTAAGTAGATAAGAAAATGCTTTGAATAAATACTTATATATGCAAGGTAATATTCTGCGTGTACTCTGTGATGCCAGGTGGACGACACTTCTACTCAGACGTGGGGCTTTTCATGAGCACTGGGTGAAATCAGCTTGCCCAGAGGGCCCTAAGAGCAGGCAACTTCGCTGACCTAACCCAAGCACACTCAGACTACCGACGACCAGGAACAAACAGAGAAAATGAGGGAAAACAGATGGAAAGGGAGAGATTTTTTTAAATAAATAAATAAAAACACACAAAAGTGAATGTAGAATAAGTTGAATTACTAAAAGGCACAATTTGATTTTAATCAAAGAGAATAAGTCGTGATCCTTCCAGAATAGCCACGGAAGAACACCTAGGCACTCCACATGTTGAAACACAGTGTAAGAAACAGACAGGATTCCTGCCCTTGGAGGACCAGCATCCAGCCAGGGCTGGATCATAAACATAATAAAGTAAAATGAAATCCCGATGACTAATGTACATTACAAGGAAACAAAGGATCAGAGATGCTCGTGAGAGTCAGAAGATATTTCAAGCTAATTAAATTAGTGCTTGCCCCAGCTTTATTTTATGCACCAAGGGATGCAGGATCATACAGCAAAACGTGCAACTCTTAGCAGACCCTCCGTAAGCATTTGCTGATGGAGAGGATAGTAAAACAGATGTCCTATCAGTCTGAGCTGCTGATCCTCCCTAACACCATAAACTACAGCAGAGAACTGTAGCTGGATTAATCTCTCAGAAACCTGCAGTTTACTTTCATGGTGCCAGATGACAAAAAAGAGTTAACGCCACTGATCCCTTGGCCCATGCACACATCTGAAAAGCACATGTGTTTTCATCATTGAATTGCAAAGCCTCAATTTCTACACAAATCCAGTATATTCCACATATTAATCCAGTTCAATCTCTTAGTTTACTGCTAGCATGACTTGTATCTCAGCCTTAAGCTGGTTACTGAGGTTGATGTAAGGAAACACACGAAAGATCATTAATTTTCTAAGCTAATCATTAGAAGCAAATGTGAGAATAGTTTTTTGTTGTTGTTGTTCATTTGTTTTGTTTTGTTTTGATTACAGAGTCTCATTCTGTCACCTAGGCTGGAATGCAGTGGCGCGATCTCGGCTCACTGCAACCTCCGCCTGCTGGGTTCAAGCAATTCTCGTGCCTTGGCCTCCTGAGTAGCTGGACTACAGGCGCGTGCCACCATGCCTGGCTGATTTTTTTTGTTTTTGTTTTTGTTTTTGTATTTTTAGTAGAGACAGGGTTTCACCATGTTGGCCACACTGGTTTCAAACTCTTGACCTCAGGTGATCCACCCGTCTCAGTCTGCCAAAGTGCTGGGACTACAGGCATGAGCTACGGAGCCTGTCCTTTTTGTTTGTTTGTTTTGTTTTGCTTTGTTTTTGAGATGGAGTCTTGCTGTGTTGCCCAGGCTGGAGTGCAGTGGCACAATCTTGGCTCACTGCACCTCTGCCTCCTGAGTTCAAGCAATTCTCCTGCCTCAGCCTCCGGAGTAGCTGGGATTACAGGTGTGTGCCACCACATCAGGCTAATTTTTGTGTTTTTAGTAGAGATGGGGTTTCGCCATGTTGTCCAGGCTAGTTTTGAACTCCTGCCCTCAGGTGATCCGCCTGCCTCAGCCTTCCAAAGTGCTGGGATTACAAGCATGAGCCACCATGCCGGCCAATAATCGTTTTTTTAAAAAACAAAAACCTATTCATATTTTGAGTACTTGACTTGGTACTGATATTTGAATACAAATATATTTAATATTCTTGGGATTGTCAATCATTTTAATAAAGTAATGTACTATTATAATACTTTGAAAAGATCTGAATCCTACAAATTGAAAAACTGTTTCCTTTAAAATCTAAATACATATCCCTTTTCCCTTCCAAAACAACCTCCTTCCTCCTTTTTTCTCCATCCTTAATAAAATGAATAAAATTATCCATGAGAGACTGATGTACACTGTGACCTAAGATTCTTCTCTCCTTGTGCTCTGCCTCAGGCCACATTATTTCAGGTCTGAAGAGAGTCTGAGATGATCCAATGATTCAGAAAACCTGCTTCTATCCTGCTAGCCAGAGAGCTGCTCATGGAAATAAGCATCTCTAGAGGAAAGCCTTGACTATCCGAAAGTCTTCCTTCTGGAACTGTCAAGCTCTGTCTAGAACAGCTCAAGATGGGGAAGTTCCCTGAAAACAAAGAAAGTAAACATAAAACCCTCGTTTTTGGCAGAAGGACTAGTCTCATTCTCTTTCTCTCTCTCAATCTCTCTGTCTGTCTGTCTCTCTCTTACACACACACACATACACACACACACACACACACACACAACCATAAAAGTTCTAAAGATGAAAACTACAACAGAGAATACCCAGTATTTTGTGATTTTTGTGACTCTGGGCAAATTTTGTATCTCTGGGCAAATTACTTACTTCACAGTGCCTTGGGTACTCATTTATAAAATGATATATGACCTCATGAATTTTGAGAAGGGCAGATGAGATGATCTATGTAAAGTGTTTAGGACAGCACCTGGCACATAGTAAGCAATCAATAATAGATAGTATTGTCATTACCATCACTGTCATCATTATTATGTGATGGAATGGTGATGAACTCTAAGATGAGAGGGGCAGGGGCAAGAGACACTAGAAAGAAGAGATGGGAAAAAAAGATGAGAGGTTAATTTTGGCAGCTTGGTGGTTTTTAGGAATTGTACCAAACATAAACAGGCAGACTGGGCGCAGACAGAAAGCAGGAGACAGCAGTTCTGCAGCAGGAGAAGTACATGCTCCCTTTACAGCAGCCCTGAGCAGTGCCAAGGGTTTCTCCTGTGCTGGGGCGGGAAGGTCAGCCTCTGTGTGCCATATCCAAGGGCTCTAAAGCAAAAGGCTATGTAAAGACAAGTCAAGGTCAGTGAGCTCTCTCCTGCTTCATCACAGCCTCAATGAGCATGTAGCTCACATCTTCAAACTATCATACTTTTATGTGTCTGTCTCCTTCCCCAGGCAGGTTTCCAAGGCCATGACCACCTCCTCATCATTCCTTTCTGTATTCCCTCCAGCCCAATGTCAAGCTCATAGTAGGTTTGCAATAAATGAATGAATGAATTTTCTTAGAAACTCCTTTTCACGAAGAGATGTGACAGCTTTAAAGGAAGGGAGTACCCATCTTAGCCCCATGTCCGGGTCACCCGCATGGACAATGACTTCTTATTTCATCACCAACAACTAAATTTAAAAATGTTTATTTGGGCCATCATAGAGAATCTTAAATTATGTTTAGTATATACTCCCTAAAAAGACAGAAAAGAAGTAAAATGTAGTTTCATACCAGTATAATGGAATTTTGAAAGCTGCTTGCACTTGTATGATTGGCCCTAATCTGCCCCCCAAACTTGTGCTATTTATTTGTTTCAACAATCACTTTTGGGGAAACTGCTTAGTCCTCAACATTCCAGTAGGGACCAGAGATTCCAAAATGGGTAAGACAACTAGACTCTAATGTCCATTTCCTCACTTTCAAATATAGTCTAGGGATATTTACTGGTACCTCTAATCTTGCCCATCTAGAAAAAAAATCAAGGTTTTTGTTTGCTTGTATGTTTTTGCTTAAACTTAAATCTTTGATTAGTTTGCCATAACAAAGAAATATTT
The DNA here is from genome assembly GCF_000951035.1 of Colobus angolensis palliatus. Classification (NCBI taxonomy): domain Eukaryota; kingdom Metazoa; phylum Chordata; class Mammalia; order Primates; family Cercopithecidae; genus Colobus; species Colobus angolensis. The sequence goes on along the minus strand of NW_012114400.1, from coordinate 993,340 downwards.
AAGGGTGATGTCCTTAGACGGCCAAACAAATTGAACTTATAAATATTATTCTCAGGTAGCACAAATCAATGCCCTTTTAACCTACCACATTTAAGAAAAAGGCACCTCAGTTCTCATATTGCTCTCAAGAAATGCACAAGACTTTTGGGAACTTCATTGATTTTGTAGCACTTGGCCAAAAACACATTCTGTGCAATCAACACTAAAGGAAAACAAAAAACAAGTAACTGAGAGAAGAGACCCAGGAGGGCAATACAAAGTCAGTTGAGTGACGGCCTCTCCCTTCTCATGTACCAGGATTCTACTGTCCTTGACGAGTTTGCTCGTTACTCTGGACTGAAGAGTCTTTCGACCACACCTGTCATCATTTCTGGGATGTTTAATGGAGTTTGAGATAACAAAACATAAACGTGAGGGCAAGATACTCTTCCTTAACCTTGATGCCCTTCTTCAGCCACTGAAAACTATTAAAGAACACATAGAGTTACAGGTTATGAGCTATTAAGGACCTCACAAATGACCTTTACCAGAAATGTAGCCTATTCTAAAATAATTATTTTATATCAGCCAATGTTCTCCATGTGAAGTAGCATCATTAGTGAACACGGTGTTCTTTCCTACAGCAAAAGGTACTTAGAGAAACAGACCACAGTGACAAGCTCAGAAGTAGACAACACAGGCAGGAAGAACATGCCTGAGGCTGACCACCAGGAGACGGCAGTGCAGCGTCAAGATGCATCAGCCAGCACCTCGTGGTGGTAACTAACACTCTCCAGCACATCGCATCTACATCTAGTCTGAGACATTAAAATTTGAAGTTTTTACCTGAATAGAGCACTAAAGGTGTGACTTGATAACACACTCTTTTATCAGAAAAAAGTATAACAGCATTAGGATAAATTGAGGATCTGACCACATTCTATTCTAAGGAGGCCTTTGCCCCAGCTCTGTGTCTCTGTGAGCCCTCCAGTGGGTGGCCCAGCTGTGGTGGTTGCATTCCTGCATATGACAAAGGTACAGCTGGCAAACTGCTTATTTTTTCTGAATCTGGGATGATATCCCATCACCTCTATTACATCACTGCCATTACCACCCCAGGAACAGGCCAATAGAAACAAAAGACATGCATTTTCTAATTCCAAGATCTCTCTGAAAATTTAAAAGAATTTTTAGAATCTAAATTAAAATCTGAATTTGTAGGTTATTTTCTGGACCAAGCCCCAAAACCTCTTACTTATTATTAATCGGCTTTTTCTATGCCCAGATTTTTATTTGTTTTATGCTTTTTTGAAAGAGGAAAAAAACTCACATAGTCATGTCCAATGGAAATCAGGATGATCCTACTGGCAGTTTTCAATGCATCAGAATATGATTAAAAATTTCAGTAAAAAATTTTACTTCTCATAAATTATCTCATTAATTTTCTAAGAGAAAGACAAATTAGCATTCTTAAAGCACAAATTCTGTGCTTCCTCTGGTCCCACATCCTCCATGACTCACTAATGCCTTTAGGATAAAGTCCAAGATATACCTGGATTTTCAAGCTAGACATGACTGAGGTCAAGGTTCCTAATTTTACAAATTAGAAAACTCACTGGGCATGGTGCCTCACTCCTGTAATCCCAACACTTTGGGAGGCTGAAGCGGGAGGGTCACTTGAGGCCAGGAGTTCTTGATCAGCCTGGGCAACATGGCAAGATCCCTTCTCTCTTTAAAAGAGAGAGAGAGAGACAGAGACAGAGAGATAGACAGAGACAGAGAGAGAAAGAGAGAGAAAACTGAGGCAGAGTTTAGGCAACTTACTAGGGGTTCCCCAGGACCCAGCCCTGTTGACCTCCTGTTGCCTCTTCCTACTGCTCCGGGTAGCTAAGCAACCTCTTCAACACATCAGGTGGGTCTCAAAAACCACCCCTCTTCCTCAATATTCTGCTCATAGTGCCACTTCTCCATTTCTGCTTAAGCTATATTTTTCCAGGAGGAAGGCTATATACCACTCCATGCCTTCCTTCAATTTGCTCTCTTTCCTAAACTCTTACTATGAGAGTCAACTATTTCATATTTCTTAAACATCTCTCTCTAAATAGATACTAAGTGCTTTGAGGGCAGAAACCACCTCTTGTATTTGTCTCTCTTGCTACGCCGGGTACCCTATCAGGCAGAGAGCAGAAACTCAACAAATCCTCTCGAAAATGGTGAGCAGAGGGCTGTCTTTTTCTTCTGCATCTGCCACCTGCAGGTGGCATGTGCCACCACCCTGCCTAGAAGGCTCTCCTTTCACCTTTGCCTTAATAACTTAAGGTCTAGGTAAGCTGTTCTTCCCAAAAAGTCCCAGCACACCCCATAATTAACCCTTCATAGCCCTCATCATAGTGCAGGATATTCTTACTTCCTAATTACCTGTCTACTAGGTTCATAAGTAAGGAATGCAAACTCCTTGAGAGGCACAAACATATGTTTCTTGTCCCCTGTGGTATATCACCAGCTACTAACAGGGCTTAGCTCAGAACATGTGCTCAATAAATAAAAAATAAATAAATGCCTCCAAAAGAAAGTTTTAACCCCTTCTCATGGAATTCAAGGCTTTCCATCCGTATTTCCATTCCCATCTAGCTTTCTATAGGCATCTTGCTCCAGCCAGTCTAGTCTCTAGCTACTAACCCCACTATGTCCTTTCCTGTTCTCTGCTCAGTCTTCCCCTTAAATAGAAAGCCCTCCCCATTAATCTCTGTCTGTTATTCAAATTCTACCCAACCTTCCAGGTCCAGAACAAGTCCTATCACCTCTAAGAAATCTTGCTCCAGGCACTCAGATCTTCCCCTCCTCTAACGTCATCTGTGTGTGTCTATGTGGGCCATTCCTCACCTATCTGTGTTGCTACATGTCTATAATTGTCTGCAGTTATTTTTCCATCTCAGTCCAACCTGGCCCACAGGGAGTTCTCTTCCCTCTGAAGTTAGCAGTTACCTCTAATTTAGGAAATAATTCTATATACAGCCTTGGGGCATCTTCACTGTTGTTCTATATTGTTAACTTGTATACATTGTCATTTATAAACTTTTTAAGGTAAGTCATAGTTTTGATGTCTTTGATTCTATTCAATTCTTTGCACAAAGTAGGAGATTAATAAACATTTCTCACCTGACATGTTGGTTAGAAAGCAAAAGTATGTAAGATGAGAAACCTACATAAATTAGTAAAACAAAACAAAACAAAACAAAACAAAAACTTCTACCAAAAGTGCAGCTGAAAATTTCTAATTATTAGAGGCTGTATAAAAAGGTCAAATGTTGAGAGTATAATTACACAAAGTAGTAATTATTCTCTGAATAAAGGTTATTTTTAAATAGAAACTTTTGTCCATATGATAAAAAATTATGAATAGAAGAGGAAATTTAGTAGAAAAGGAGTAAGAAGGCAAAGAAAGAAAAAGATATACCCTAGACTGACATCCCAAGCCCTACCCCAAGATCACGAGGATTGGTCTGCAGCATCCACAATTGCATCAGTTGACTTCTATTACAAGTCTAGGTCATGGCCGAGCTAATGCCATGGCTCTACAAAGGCTTGATGAACAACTGTCTGCACATGAACACTATAATTCTTCTTCTTCTTTTTTTTTTTTTTTTTTTTTTTTTTTTTTTTTTTTTTGAGACAGAGTCTCACTCCTGTTGCCCAGGCCAGAGTGCAATGGCATGATCTCGGCTTACTGCAACCTCCACCTCCCAGGTTCAAGTGATTCTCCTGCCTCAGCCTCCCAAGTAAATGGGATTACAGGCACCTGCCACCATGCCCAGCTAATTTTTGTATATTTAGTAGAGACAGGGTTTCGTCGTGTTGGCCAGGCTGGTCTTGAACTCCTGACCTCAGGCAATCCGCCTGCCTCAGCCTCCCAAAGTGCTGGGATTACAGGCGTGAGCCACCGCACCCGGCTGAACACTATAATTCTTCTGATGTTAGATGAACAGGACAGGGAAATCAATCTCTTTTACCTGGTTTATAATAAACATTTTCTTACAATTAGTTTTTGATGCACTGTATCTAACTATTTAGTTTTATTTATTTTATTTTCCCTGGATTTCTCCCCCAAAATATGAATAGCAGCTGCTCTCGACCATAAATAACAATTTGAGAACACAAATATTCTGTTCAAGGTTCAGTAATTCAGGGTTCAGTAACCTAGCAACAGAATGTCAAGAGACCTCCTAATCTGTGCCCTCAATAGCCAAATACCTACATACCTCCAAGACATGGGCCTGTAGATCTGCTACTCAAGCCAGGTTTGGCTCATTACAAATAGACATTGGCCAATGAGGAAAAAAAAATCACAAAACGCTGGAGCCTTTTTGCCAAGTTTCAAGAACCTGAGTGTCACGGGATATAAATAGGAAGTATACTTGAAACCAGAGGCCACAAAGTTGCCAGTTAGGCTTTTGTCTTGGGAAAACCCAAATTAGCCAGCATCTTTAACCCTCTAACAACTAATGCTGAACATATGTTTTGTATGCCCTAGGCTGAATACACATTTTTAATGGAAATGAACAAATGTATTCATTACTAAGTATGTTCCATCAAATGACGAAGACAGGAAGAAAGAAGGTGACACTTTGGTGTTTTGTTAACAAATTAACAAAAGGTGAATCCTAAGGCATATTATAAGGAATAAAAACACTTTGGTGTTTTGTTAACAAATTAACAAAAGGTGAATCTCTAAGGCATATTATAAGGAATAAAAAAAAGACCCATGTCCTCCTCCCTATTATTTAATTTTGTTTGGTTTATCAGCTCATCCATCTCACTATAATGGACTCTGGTTTCTAATGGACATTTATAGTTAAGGGTCCTTCATTTTTTAAAAGAATGTAGATATTTTACTGGTTTTCCTTCTCTACCCAATGGTGAAGGGCAGGACATAGGAAAGCAGCATAACAATGTTTTGTTTTGTTTTTTTTTTTAAATCAACCATTCCAGCAGTGGCAAAAATAAATGAAACGTGGGAGGCTGTTTATTTGTACGTCAAAGAGAAAGTGAAATTCTCTATAAGGTGACATGATCATTTGTTTTCCCCAATGAAGCAAACAAATCAAATTGGAATAAAACAGGAGCCTACTCTCCATCATTCATGGTGTAATGAGTTCTTGCTAGATTAACCATTTTCCTTCCTTGTTATACTCATCCCAAAAAAAACAGATACACAATGACATCAACAAAATAGCTAAAGGTCATCAATCTACAAGACAGGAAATGCAGCAGCCAGACTTGGATCCTTTCTAAACATTGGCTGTCTCCTGGCTCTGGTTCTGTAGTACAGGAAATGGGCTCACTGATAAGACACATCTTTTGGAGGCAGCAATGATCAGGAGCAGATTTATCAGTTGCAGTGTCCTAGGACATGGAGATTCCTAACCCGCCAAGGCTCTCAACATCGGGTGGCTGCCTATTTGGTATGCTTAAAACCAAAAATCTTGGACTCGTTGTATTTTGTGGTACTTCCCCCTCCAACTCAAGCACCCATTATTATAAGCTGAAAGCTGAACACCAACAACATTCTGTCAAGAAGACCAAAGACAGAGTGTGTGGAAGCACTGGGGAGCCCTGTCCTACTGGCATGAGAACGGTCCATTTAATGGACTAGGCCAACACACTACATAGAAGGAATGGGCCAGTTCAAAGCCTGGTTGGCTGAGACTCTGAGGTCCTAAGCAAGACTCAAGGGGTGTTCCTGGGTCCCAGGAGCGAGGTAAGGTGCTGATACTGACAATACTGCCTCCAGTAGTGGTGCTTAGAGTTGAAGATGATGGTAGGTTTCTCCATAGCTAGAGGCAAGAAAGGACACTTGTTCTCAACATCAAACAGTGATGGAAAGCTACAGAATTCAGAGCATCTGCTGTACCACAGGTAAAAAACAACTGTCGCTTTACCATTTGCCTTTCACACACATTGACTGTGTCTTATCTAAATTACTTAGAAGACACTAGGGAGGCCAAGGCCGGAGGACTGATTGAACCCAGGAGTTTGAGACCAGCCTGGGCAACATAGTGAAACCCCATTTCTTAAAAAAAAAAAAAGAAGGAAGAAGAGAAAAAAAAGATAGAAGAAAGAAAAAGAAGAAGAAGAAGACGACGACGACAACACCAGTAGCCCAACTCCAGATGCTTATCAAATCAATCCAGATGTACCATGCCCTGGCAAAGAGAAGCACTACCTTAGAAAGAGAGACAGTCACCCCATTTTTATTCCCTCCGCTTGAGAGTAGAAATGTTTAAGTAAACAGAAAAATCTATGCATATTGATGTATGTTCAATGCTATTTATAACATCTCCAGCCTTAGTACTTCTTGTTACTACATAAACAACTCAACTTCTATTGAATGTCTACTGAAGCTGCATTTTATTTGTGATGTAAACATTCATACAGGAATGACCTTCTCCTGACAATGGGAGCAGTTGCTCAAATGAGCAGGGCAAACAATGGCATTTGGGGGATTTACTGAATGGCTTTCCTCCTACCTCTTGCTGTTCCCTGCCCCCACTAAACTATTTCAGTCACCACCTACTAACAGGATTTTGAATTAAATCTGTGGCTAAATGTCTACAGAAAAACAGTGATGATTTCCAATCTGCCACGGAGGAAGTGTGTGTTTCTCCCAGGATGCTTGTTGGCTCAGCTAACCTTGGTGTGGAAGGAGCCCATGTATGGAGTCCCTGTGGGGAAGGCCCTGAAGAACAAGAGCTGGAGAGAAGTGGAGTGAAGGGAAACGGTGTGCTGAGCAGCTGTGGGAGGCTGAGGAAACTGGAAGGGGCCAGAGGAAAAGCGAGAGAAATAAAAACGGAAGCAAAGTGCATGGACGGATGCAAAAGCTTTTTGGGATGCTCTCCCTGCTAGCTCTGCTCAACCTCTTGCCTCAGCTCAAAGCACCTGGTTTCTAGGAAGCCTCTGTGGTCCATGTCCCTCCCAGGGCTCGCAGCTCTTTCCTGCACTTCCTACGTCCTATCCTTACTGTCCTTTCAAGTGTCTTCTTTCCAACTAGACCATGAGTGACAAAAGCAGGGACTCTCTCTTATTCACTTTTTAAATAATCTACTCCCAACTCCTAGCACAGAAGGTGTTCAATGCATGTTTGCCAAAGTACAGATGAATCATAAAACTGTAAAAGATGGTCACAAACAGATACTGGCCAAAACAATTCTCAGCCAGCTTTGGGATCCTAAATCCACATACAGCACAGCAAACAGTAATAAATGTCTGTTATAAGACAGTAAAGCCATTCAGTCAGTGGGAAATAAAGAATGAGAGTTGCATGTAGTTTTCCTGAATATTCTGAGAGGCCACATTGGGCGCTTTTCTAACTGGCATCAATTCCTCATGGGTACAAATTCAACACCTTGTACGCTTTGTTCTACAAGTGTTAAGGCAAATCTTAAAAGAGTCTGACTTACCCTTCATCCTCTCCAGGAACAACATATACACTGGAAAAATACAGATTATTCTGTTTGAGTGATGAATTCCTTTGAATGTCAGGCTATTTACTAAATAAATTACTCTATAGACCACTTTCCTTCTATTCTTCTAGTAAAGATGGTAGAAGCGGACATGAAAAGTTTAGAACCCTGGAAAAGTCCCTATAATGTCAGTGTTCCCCAGAAAGGGATCAAGATACGGAAAAAAAAGTACTTCATAACAAACAGCAGAATGCAATCTCAATAACGTTTAAGTAGATATGATTACTACTGAGATATTGGTTTATGAAAAGACACACATGATTTCCCTCAAAGAGTGGAAAAACATTTGAGGGAATTACTTCTACAACACAGAAATTTAAAAATAAAGGTATAAATACTACCCTAATTTCTAGTCATTTAAATGTGCCACAAAATCATTTATTCAAGCGTTAATCACTCTTTTCAGAGTTTTACCATTCTATCATCATTTTGTTACTGAACACAAAGTTTAATGCCCCTTAACCTCTGAATTAGTCTAACTTTGATTTTTTAAAGTTTTTTTATGGCACATGTTTAGGAATGAATTAAAATTAACTTTGCTATGTCAAAATGTTGAAATCGTTAATGATAAGTGGCAACAAGCCAGATTATTGTAAAAGCCAGAGTTAGTATAAGTGAATGAAGAATGTTAAGTTGAAATACTTTTGGAGCTGTTTCAAATTATAGCTAAGTTGAAACCATATCCATTTACTATTCAGTACACATGTGCCAGGTATAATATATAGTTCTTATGGCTTCAAATGGTCTAGATATAGAAGTAAAGACATTAACTCCCTTAGATAAAAGTCCTTTTATTTAATTCCGTAAAGGGACCCAGCACAGACGAAAGAATAACTATAAGATTGTGACAAACCTTCTACCCCTACCTAGTATCTTTTGGTTGGACTCAAAAGAAGCAAATACTGCAGAAGATAAACAAAAGGGCAAACACCATTGGAACTATCTGCATCTTACATAATAAAATAGTAAGAACTTCCGCTACCGGGATCAGTTATCCAGCCCCTTAAATACCCGGTCCAAAGCTCTATAAGGGGAGGAAGGGAGTCACCTCAGTCACGTATCCTCCATACTTAGCACAGGACACTTAACATCACCTACAGAGCCAGAACAGGTCAGGCGAAGGAACCTAGGCTTTGGAGTCAGATTGGGGTAGAATCGGGCTCTGCTATTTACCTAAAGTTAATTACTCTAAATCTCAGTTTCCTCTTAATACCATATACCTTACAGGATCATTTTGAGGATTTGAAACAATATCTACAAAGCAACTGCTAAGATGCCAAGCATGTAGTAGGAACTTACTTGAAGATATCTATCCTTATAAATAAGTGAATACTTATCAGGAAGTACACATGCCTTTAAATGATAAAATGGCTATTATTTCCTAAATGCTTTTTATACTTAGCTGTCACTCCCATAAAAATGCCTCAGGATACTCAAAGCTGATGCAATCTCACTTTCTCTTTATTTATGTTACAGCCCATAGCAAACCAGACTGAGGCAAGAGAATAGAGAAGCAAGCACACGGATAGCTGGCAAGATACCCATCGGAGAGGCACCAAAGAGCCAGGAGCAGATGCAAAAGCCCAGAATAGTCTGGAAAATGCAGTACAGAGACAGCAGCTTTCAATGACTGAGCTCCAAAACCAGTGTTCATATGAATAATCACAAAGAGGTCAGATTGCCTGCGGTAGACTGATTCTGCTTAAGAAGCCGAGAGAAATAGAATCTATGTAAAAATATATATATATATTTCTATTCAACTAGTTAGTCTGGACTCCCTCCAGCTGGAATCCACGTCTTTTCCCTTTAGGTTCCCATAGCATTTTGCTTGCCTCTCCACGACAGAGCTAAGCACAGTCTGCTTGATGACATTAGTCTATGCATCAGGAGAACACAAACCCCTTGAAAGCAGGTAACCAGTTTTACTCATCTTTGCTCGGTATTTGTTGAATATACATACCAATTTACTTTTCAAGATAACAGATGCAATTCTAGTCACTTCTATGTCTTCAACAAGTTCCTTCCTTTAAGAATTAAGTTAGAGGTCGGGCGCGGTGGCTCAAGTCTGTAATCCCAGCACTTTGGGAGGCCGAGACGGGTGGGATCACGAGGTCAGGAGATCGAGACCATCCTGGCTAACACGGTGAAACCCCGTCTCTACTAAATAATACAAAAAACTAGCCAGGCGAGGTGGCGGGCGCCTATAGTCCCAGCTACTCGGGAGGCTGAGGCAGGAGAATGGCATAAACCCGGGAGGCAGAGCTTGCAGTGAGCTGAGATCCGGCCACTGCACTCCAGCCTGGGTGACAGAGCGAGACTCTGTCTCAAAAAAAAAAAAAAAGAATTAAGTTAGAATACTCTGTAAGTATCTTCCTGGTTTATTGCTTACACAGCAACAGCATTTATGGATCATTTATTTACAACTTTAAAATACTGGGGGCACTATTATCATAATTATAGGGCAAGAGATAATATCAAACCAAGCGATCACCATCACCTTCTCCAGAAATCCGCTTCAGATACATTCTTCTGCCTGGTTTGGTTTTATAACTCTCTAAAAGGTCAAACCATTTATTCATTTTTTTCGGTCAACATATACTGCTGCTGTGGGTCCAGCATTATACTGAGCCCCCCTGGAGACATCTAAGAACATATATATGAAAGGTTTTGTCTTCAATGAAGTGACTGTCAGAGAGTAAAAGATGAGCAAGTAAGAAACTGCAATGCAATAAGGGAATTGATATAACTAGCAGGAAGCCAAGCATAGGAGATAAAGTTACAAAATGTGCCTGGATGGAGTAAAGAAAAATTGTGCAGAGAAGGGAGGATTTTAGTTGAGACTTGGCGAAAGTTAACATGAAAAATATCAAATGTGCTACCTGTGCTATTATAACTGCTTCTAAAGAGGAAGAGTGGAACTGTCTTTACCGTAAAAGAATATAAACATATCATAACCTTTCTGAAGGTCATCGAATTTCTATTTCATATTGCCTTTTTGCTGTTAGCTATGACAATGAAATTACTTAACTTGGTTAATTAAAGAGGAAGTTAAATTTAAGGAAGAAGCACTGAAAAGAGATCAGATATCAACCCGACAACCCACAGCAAGGAAGAAACGAGTTTCAGCATATATACTCTTGTCAACCTTAAAATGAGATTCAGAAAATATAACTAAGCATAGAGTTGATTCAAGCACAAAGCTTGAGGACAGGTACACAGAAAACACAGACTCCAAAGGCATAGGGTCAGTGGTTCAAAATAGAGAAGCTAAGGTTTCACTTATATAGGCAGAAACAGTTTTGGGAGGATGGCAACATTTTCCCTAAGAGGCCAATATGTACATTGCAGTGATTTTATTAGTACAGCTTGCTACATTCCAAGGAAGGCTGTTTTAACATTCTGGGAGGAAGAGTAATGTCCTGAGAAGGTCTTACCTCTGGTGCCACTCAGTCATTCCTACTCATTTACAGGAAAAACCAGAAGTTGCAACTGTATACTCCCTTGACTCAAGCTACATAGCCACATTCCTCTCAAGGCTCAGAATCATTTAAAGTTCCAAAGGCTTAAAGTTTTAATTATTTAACACTCTACACCTATACACAGAGAATTATACAGTTCCTTGATGTGTTTCTAGGGGTTACTATCAAAAATTTAATAGTGAAAACCAAACATGAATAATATTCATAATATCCCAAAGTCTGAATGTTATATATTCACCCATTCATGATCTCATTCAGCAGATATTTACTCAGGCCCAGTGTGAGCCACTCTAGATGTTGGAGCTATGATGGGAACAAGGAATGAAGTTGTCAGTGATTATGTGAAAGGTTATTTGAAATATCTTAATATTAGCAATCCCAGAAAGGTAATCATTGATGGCAGTATTTTCATGCTGTCCTCAAAGAGAAAAAACACCTGTAAGGGAGAATGAGAAAAGGAGAGTTCCTGATTTGGGGATGGGAGGAGGTTGCATGTCTCTTAGCTACTTTCTAAGACTTTGTTTCTCACAGTGTAACCTGGGGACCAACAGGACTGGGATACACCTGGGATCTTTTTAGGAATGCAGAATCTCAGCCCTACCCCAGACAGCAGAATCTGCAATTCTAACAAGATCCCAAGTGATTCCTAGTGATTTGTATGCACATTGAAGTTTCAGAAATGTTGCTCTAATAGGTTTTATTTACAAGTTTAAACACAGGTCACCTTACATTTGTGGCAGAATCAAAACTGTAAGGCTCTTTCTGACTTTTAAGAGACTCAGGCTTTGAGAACTTGTTTTTGATAGTTGGAACAGCAAAACAGCACTGCAATGGGAGTCCACAAATGAGCCTGAGTATGCTTATGACATTTCTGAATGGCCTAAAGTGTTTATTCACTTTGGACGGAACTGATCCTCCTTAATAGATAAGGAGATTTACACAAACAGCCAGTTTCTACGTAAGACAAATAATCTAAAGGAACCTGAAAAACCACCCGGGATGAGCTCTAAGTTCCACCTAGCCCAGTACTACGACAGTGGTGTTGAAAGTCTGGAGAGAGCCCATTTGCCCTTAAAAAATATTAGGTCATAAGGTTAAGGACAAATCTACAAATACCGTTGGTATCTTTAAAGGTAGAACATTGAGAAATTCAGAATTCAGGTATCAGAATAGTTGTATTATTAGACATACATGACACATCACACATCATTAAACTCTAATTTCTCCTTTCCAAATCCAGACTGTTTTGGAAAAAGGGTGTAATTAACTAATTTGAAATGACCTATGTAAAAGAAATATATTTACTGCCCCCTAATCCCACCAAAAAAGTGCAATGTCTGAGAGTAGTTTGCATTTGCTTGGAATCAGTCACTTAAAATTTGTAAGTAATTTAGAAAAAGCACATTGCAATACTGGATATCTTTTGAAGGACCTCATCTCTTCCACACGCTCTTTACTAGTGGGTTATGTTGCCCACTGCTGTTGGACCTACCATTATATTTACCTCTAAGTATCATGAAAGGAAAACAAAATCTCGGGACTCCAAACTCATTATGCCAATGGGAAAAGTTAAACTTGCAAGCTGAATCACGCAAAAAAACTGCCTTTCCTTTCACTCCTGAATAGATAGCTACAAAGATACAAAGCAGCATACCTCCCTAAGGGGTCTCTCTCACAATTCGCTCCCAAGAAAATTCCTTGTGGGTCCCAAGATCTTTACCCTCAAACAGAGTTCTGTTGAATTTCATCCTGACAATGTAAATTAACAGCTTGTCTTCACAGGTATGAGACAAGGACAAGACTAGAAGTCATCCTCTATGTTGACTTTATCATAAAAACGCAGATTCGCTGAGCCTGAGACAAATACATAATTGATTGTCCCCCTTTCCCCCTTCTTTTCACATGTAACATGTGGATTCAGTGAGCTCTAGTCAAAGCCTCACAAGAATGTGACTGTGCCCTCCTCTCTCTTTTCTTACGGCCTGCTTTTCCTCCTTTAAATAGCTATATTAATCCATTCTCGCACTGCTATAAAGAAACACCTAAGACTGGGTAATTTATAAAGAAAACAGGTTGAATTGGCTCACAGTTCCACAGGCTGCACAGGAAGCATGATGCTAGCACATGCCCAGCTTCTAGGGAGGCCTCAGGAAACTTACAACCATGGTAGAAGGCGAAGGGGGAGCCAGCATGTCCTAGAAGGCAGGAACAGGAGCAAGAGAGAGGGGAGGTGCCACATAGTTTTAAACAACCAGATCTCATGAAAACTCTACCACAAGAAAGGCAACAGGGGATGGTACTGAAACATTCATGAGAAATCCAACCCCATGATCCAATCACCTCCCACCAGGCCCCACCTCCAACATTGGGGACCACAATTTGACATGAGATTTGGTGGGGACACACAGCCAAACCATATCAATATTGAAGACCTCAAAATCTTCTTTGCCACAGATCCTACTGTGGCTTATGTCCCTTTAGCCCAGGCATGTCCTCAACCTTGGCAAAATAAACATCTAAATTCATTGTGACTCACCTCAGTCATTTTCTTTGGTTTCACGGTATCTTTAACTATAATTACTGATTCTATTTACATATACCTTGATAAGAGATTATCTATACAAAATAATAAGTTCCTAATCTACTCAACCATATCATATTGAAAAATATAAAATATAGCAAAACTTGAAATATTGCTATCCTTTCCTTTGATTCTCAGTTTCCGTAACTGGATAAGGATTAAGTTGTTTTTTTTTTGAGACGGAGTCTCGCTCTGTCGCCCAGGCTGGAGTGCAGTGGCCGGATCTCAGCTCACTGCAAGCTCTGCCTCCCGGGTTTACACCATTGTCCTGCCTCAGCCTCCCGTGTAGCTGGGACTACAGGCGCCTGCCACCTCGCCCAGCTAGTTTTTTGTATTTTTTAGTAGAGACGAGGTTTCACTGTGTTAGCCAGGATGGTCTCGATCTCCTGACCTCGTGATCCTCCCGTCTCGGCCTCCCAAAGTGCTGGGATTACAGGCTTGAGCCACCGCACCCGGCCAAGGATTAAGTTTTAAACATACAAAGTTGCTTCTCCAAAAGTAAACAAAAGAAATCCATTGACTCTAGGTATTTGTTAGTGTTTTCATCATGGATCTGATGCCAATGATGTCTTCAGCACAAGGAACTCAGGGTCCCTACACAATTCCTATTAACCTTCTGTCCATACAATGCTTTGTTTCTTGCTTTCAACTTTAGAAACAAATTGAAATCAATCTCTCCAACAGCTGGAAAGAAAGAGTAAATATAATCTCGCTTCTCTTTCAGAGTTCACTTTTGAAACTATAATTCAAAAGCACATTCTGGGCAAAGTAGGGACAGTAGCTTCATTCAATCTTATACGCTAACTCAAGCAGACAAAAGCTGTGAAATATCTGTCCCTTCACCTCTGAGGTTTCACACATAAAAACTAACAGCTGTTTATTGAAGAACAAGTCAAACACAGCAGCTATAAGCAAATAACCCAATAAAAAAACAGTTTTGGTCTAGATATCTTCAGAGATTACAAACTAAAATAGGTGGCAGTATCAAGCAATGTCAAGGCTTCAGAACAGAAGAGAGGATATTAACATCAGTATATTCAGCAAACTAATAAAAAGACAAAACATTAAAACACAGATCAATGTTTACATTGAGTAGCTTCCTTTAGGATAATGAAACACTCCTTTCCTGAGAAAGGCAGCGCTAGTAAAAATGTGTCACTAAATTGTATATTGTCAACATTTCAAACTAAAATTTTATGAAAAACACAGAAAGAATTGCAAAGCAAAAGGAGAACCATCAGAACCGTCAGAAGCACTGCTTTCTGTTCAACCTGCACCTGGGGCAATGCTGCATTTACCTGGGACTGCACAGATGCAAATGTCTGAAGGCAAAGTCAGCCAGTTAATATTGCATTCTCCCTTCGGCTCAGAGAATCTCTGTAGAACGAAATGGGGTTCAGTTCCTTAAAATAAGCTTGGCTGTAATATAACTCTGGTTTCCTCTCCCCAAAGTGATGTGGGCTGTAGTATGCATCATTTAGAGGCATTCCATGATGTGCTTCTCAGCTAGAAGGTCTTCCTAGAAAGATCTGATCAGTCAGTTTACTGTTTAGGAGAGAAATGTCCCTAGCTGAATTCAGACCAGTTGCCTCTGGAAGACATCAATCCTTTCAATAAAAGGTTTTATGCTTCTTTCTGACTCAAAGTTTTCTACTCATGATACCAGGGACAACTTTTAAGGCACAAACAATAGAGATGAAACAAAGCCACTAAAATTTTTAAAACCTTAAAAATCTCTCATCAAACAGAGCCATTGACCAAACAGATGCACTGTGAACAAGTACAAACTGTGGCCCTCCTACATGCAAACAATCAACGTGGTGGTTATGCCCTCTTCTTGCCACTTTGCCTCATATTACATGGGGCAAATATGACCTTACTTCATAAGCAGAAAAATAAAGAGCTCACTTCTGGTGCAATCTTTAATTCTGCTGTTTCTGACAAATACAACAGCATCCAGTTACCCACCTCCAGTTGTGACCCCACCTATGAGATATGAAGTGCATTCTCCCTTTGGACTAACAAAGAGTTGTTCTCACACTCACACCTGCAATGAAGAGAAGCTGTGCTTTGCGCCCAGCCTGTGGGGACTCGAGAAACCAAAGTCTTTATAAAAGAAATAGGCCCTTCAAAGGAGACATGGTGGTCATACCGTCATCTTTCATTGCTCTCCTGCCAATCAGACCTTCTAGCTTATAAACAATAAATAAGCTCCTCACCAAAAGCTTCTTGTGACATTCTCATTAGGAACACATCTACATTGCACATGGACATGTCCAGGAGTTTAGGAAGCATTTCACACTACCAAGAAGGACATTTCATTTAAGGAGGCGGCTTTGGCTTGGACTTGTGATTTCAACGTCACAAAATTTTTCGCCTTCCAGGGAGAGCAAAAGATTAATTGGGGACTGAGGAGTGCTTTTATTCATCTCCAACAACAAACTAACACTAACATTTATTTCTAAAAACAAAATTATTTATAAAGGATATAATCACTCGATGCAGCATTTGCTCATTAAGTTTATAAACATGGAAAACTTGAGCTTTCAGATGCTTGTAATTTGCTAATGCCCTTTTTGTGAACTTGGAGCATAAGAAGCCTACAATGTGCAATATGCTCATTTAGGAGAAAATTCGGCAGTTAGCTTTTAACTCATTTGTTTTTGAGCATTCCAGGCAACCATGCCTAAGTCTTTAGAGAAATGTGTCTGTGTGTGTAGAATTCTTTAGGACTACAAAACACACTATTACAACTTGAAGGACAGGCTGAGATTAGAACAAATGTTCCCGATTGGGCCTGGAAGCTCATGCTTGTAATCCCAACATTCTGAGAGGCCGAGATGGGAGAATCACTTGAGGCCAGAAGTTCAAGACAAGCCTGGGCAACACAGTGAGACCCTGTCTCTACAAAAAAAAAAAAAAAAATTTAATTTGCCAGGCATGATGATGTATGCCTGTAGTCCCAGCTACCTGAGGGCCTCAGGTGGAAGGGTTACTGGAGCCCAGGAGGTCGGGGCGTCAGTGAGCTACGATCGTGCCATTGCACTCCAGTCGGGGAGACAGAGTGAGACCCTGTCCCTAAAAAATAAAACAAAAACAGAAAAATGTTCCAAAGTGGGGTAAAAATATAAAATGGTTAAAAGAATAGACATGGCAATTATTTTTATGCGGTCCATTAAGAAAAATTATAGGTTTAAAAAGCAATATTTAGCCCAGGCACAGTAGTTCATGCCTGTAATCCCAGCACTTTGGGAGGTCAAGGCAGACGAATCACCTGAGGTCAGGAGTTCGAGACCAGCCTGGCCAACATGGCAAAACCCCATCTCTACTAAAAAACACAAAAAATTAGCTAGGCGTGGTGACATGTGCCCATAAACTAAGCTACTCAGGAAGCTAAGGTTGGAGAATCGCTTGAACCCAGGAGGCAGAAGTTGCAGTGAGCTGAGATTGCACCACTGCACGCCCGCCTGGGCGACAGAGGAAGATTCTGTCAGGAAAACAAACAAACAAACAAAAACACGCAATTTTTACACTGTTGGTGAATTCAGAGGTCACGCGAAACTTACTTCTCCATCTTCATTTCTGATTTTAAAGAATAAAATAACTCATTAGTAACAAAAATAGGTTAGGTTCTCTCTTGTCCTTTATAAAGCCTTTCAGCCACATACATTTAATTAAGTACAATATTGATGTGGACATGGCAGAGGACAGGAAAATTAAAGCAAAAGAGGCAATCTGGCTATTTTGATAAACTTTATCTGGTTGTGTGTGTGTGTATATGTGCGTCTGTGTGTGTCTCGTGTACACTTTTGTGAATGCCACAACCTACAAGGTTGGTATCTTACTAGGAGTATCACCTCTGCTACCTGTCACCATACAGCTCACAGATTTCTCATTTTTCCTATTAAAGCACTGTTGACATTCATTAAAATGCATACAGTATTGAGTAGATAGCTTATTCTATCATGAGTAGCCCTCCCTGATTTAGTGCTACAGCTGGTCAGGTGACTGTCCAGACTCTGACTGGAGTCCAGAAAAGGACAGTGACTGGAGCACTGTCTGGAGGAGCACCAGGTTCACAGGGCTCCTGAGAAGCCTGCACTCAATGTGGTGGCGTGCTCTCCACCTCTCTGACATGGAGAATCCCATAAAAGGTGCTTCTCTGATTGAAGCTTGAGTAACAAGCCCTTCATGCAAGCGCTCTACAAGGTGACCCCACACCTTCCCTCCATGACTGTATCAGGCACCCACCCACAACCTCACCGTCCTGCCTTCTAAGCAACTGACTCATAATGCCTAGAATTTAAGACATCACACACCCCAGTCTTACCATAAAAATACCTCACTCCATCTTGTGTTCTGTCTGTTACCCATAACCTGCACATCAGGAAGGAGACTTTTCTGTGACTTCCAACATCCAATGCAAGCCTTCCTTTCCTAATTTCAGAACTAATAAAGCCAAGCACATACTGCCTTCTCTCTGCACCTGGCATGGTGAGTGTTACCAAACACTGCAGGAAAGTGATATGGAGATACATGATCACACAACTGGACACAAACTCACAGGTGCTAATCCATAACTTATAAATATATTACATATAGGGATCTTAATTTTGACTGGTACTGTATGTATCATGTTGAGATCATAGACAAAGACTTTTCCAACCAAAACTGTTCTTGGAAGACTTAAATTGTATTTCCTGGAAAATGGGTCCACTATCAATAATTTAGTTCAGTGGTTCCTGACTATTAAGAAATCTAGTTAAATTTGATTTTCATTGCTAAAATACTAAAAAATAAATTAAAAGTTAAGTTTGGTCACCTTAATTCATTAAAAAATACATATATTTAGGCAGGAAAATTTGGAAGAAAGTAGTAGTATTTCAAATCTTTTATCACATACTTTGAAGTGATCACTAAGAAATGAAAGGAAGTAGAGGCACTTAGAACTTAGAAAGGGAGGGACTTAATAAGTTACCAAAGAAGAACTTCAGCTTGAAAACTCACTGCCCCTGGCTGCAACCATTCACTTCACACCTTTCCTCTCTTCAGGAAATGAGATCCAAGAGAAAAAGAAGCCCCGTGATCTCCCTGCTATTTCTTGGAAAGAGCCTGAGGTAGTATCTACACCTAGAGAAGGAAAAGAGTCTCTGGAGACCCAGGTCAGCATGCAGTCCACCACCACATGGTAAAAGCTCATGCCTGCAGTGCTAGGCAAAAGCTAGATATTGTCAAAGATGCTCTGATAGTCCTAACTGATTAGTTCACAGCCCTGCAAACAATTACAGGGCAATTAAAAGCAACAACAACAATCCTGAATGTCAGTACTTACAAATGTAGCACCCCAGGATTTCAGCAAATCCTCCATCAAGCTTCAGAGAGAAGGGTCATCCTTAAGACTTGAAAGATAAGCCAGAATGTGGTGGCCCACGCCTGTAATCCCAGCACTTTTGGAGGCTAAGGTAGGAGGATCACTTAAGGTCATGAGTTCGAGACCAGCCTGGCCAACATGGCAAAACCCTATCTCTACTAAAAATACAAAAATTAGCTGGGCATACTGATGTGTGCCTGTAATCCCAGTTACTTGGGAGGCTGAGGCAGGAGAACTGTTTGAACCTAGGAGGCAGAGGCTGCAGTGAGCCAAGATCCTGCCACTGCACTCCAGCCTGGGTGATAGAGCAAGACTCTGTCTCAAAAAAAAGTAAAAGACTTGAAAGATTAAGTGGTATTTCCCATGTTGTCAAGACAGAAGTGGGTAGGGTGCTGGTAAGGGATGGTGAGCTCTAGGTAGAATGAATGTATAAGCAAAGTCTAGGAGATTTGACAAATACGTCATGCTGTAAATAGATCTGAGGAGAGAGTAAGGAAATGAGACCACTTAAGTGGACCAGGGTTGGATAATGAAGGGTCATACTAAGATATTATCAGCCACTGATGTCAGCAGAAATGTGAAATGACCAAGTTTTTTTGTTAGTGACATCATTCCCTCAAACAGAAGAGATGGGGATAGAGGCAAGGAAATTGATAAGAAGCTTTACAATGGGAATCTAGTGACCAGGGGAGAGATGTCGAGGGTCTAAACTGAGACATTGTACCAAATAACAAGAGGACAGAAAAGGTATCATTTAAGAGGTAAAATTCCAAGAGTTTGATGAATATTTAGATGTAGATGTTTAGGTAAAGAAGAAAGTGAAATCTAGGCTAGTTCAGAGATATTTGACATGAAGAACAATTAGGTAAATAGTAAAACTGACACCCAAACATACTATCTTTGAGATGTTAAGTGGAGATAAAGAGTAGACGAATGAATAGGGCTGAAGCACAAGACAGAGTTGTGGACCAGAGATGTGATATCACGCATGCAGAGAGAAGAAAAAGCCATGAAACATGATTATTCAAGACAGTGTGCAGTGAGGCTGTCTGTAACATTTTTGAATCATGGACACTTGGAAGGCTGGTAAAAGGCATTAACCTAACAACTAAAAAGTGCACATTTGCATTTGCAGACAAAGCACTATATTTCAGAGGAATGATAGATCCTCTGAAGCTCATCTCTGAACTCACAGGCCAAGAATGCCTAGTATAAAGCAAGACTAGGAGAGGGCTGAGGGAGGAGATAGCTAAGAAGCAGGGCACACAGAAGAAGAAACTGTAAGAACAGCCCAGAAAAATTAGAGTCTCTACAATGATTAGAAGCCACTCTATCTAGAAATGTTTGTGAAGTAATGGGCAGTACAGATAGACAGGACTGAGTCCCAAAGCAAGAGAATTAATTTGTTGTTGTTGCTTTTTAATATTTTCTTATGGAAAATTTCAACATACTCAAAGTACAGAAAACAGTATAATGTAGTCTTTTACACCCATGACAAAACTTCAATTATCAACTCATCATTTCATCCCGAAATATCAGTACCTATCTCCAAAAAAAAAAAAAAAAGAAAAACTCATAACCATACCACCACTATCACACCTTAAAAAATTAACAATAAGTCCTTAAAACCATCAAATATCTGATTAGTGTTCAACTTCCCCCAGTGGCCTCATATTTTTTCATATTGTTTTGTTTTTCACTCACGATCCAAGTAAGCTCCATACAGTGTAACTGGCTGACAAATGTCTTTAGTCTCTTCTGATCTACAGGTATCCGTTACACATCTCCCTGTCTTTCTTTTCCCCTTGGTCATTTGTCCTGTAAAGTTCTGTTTGTTGTGGAACTTTGCTGATTGTATCATTGAACTATCATTTAACATGTTCATTTAATTCTTCTATATCCTGCAGATTGGCACTTGGATATAGTGATTTGATCAAATTCAGGTTCAATATTTTGGCAAGAATAATTTATAGGGAGTGTTGAGTTCAACCAGAAGACACAAAAGTAGGATTTCTTAAAAGATAGAGCTGACAAATCATACCTGCCACTTGGGAAAGAAGCCAGTGAAAAAGGTGAGCCTGAAGAATAGGAAAAGGAATAGAAATAAAATACAGTAGATAGTAAGAAGAGAGACAGAAAAATAAAAAAAGTGACTGTACACTCTACTCTGAAGCACCAAGCTCTGGAACCAATTCAAGCAGCCCTGAGCATCTCTCGATGGTATGTGAGATAGTAACTGACATCCATTGCAATAATCCTAAAGGCATGAAGAAGAAAAGACTAAAGTGCTTTGCATTTACTTTGATCCAAAGTGTGAAGCATTTCCTGAATTCTAAAGTCTATCATTAAAAGTCTATCTGTGTTTAAAGAGTTAATCTCCCAAGAATATTCACAGGAGTTTCTACCATATCACCCATATGGGTAACTATTTTGTCCTCTAAACATAGTGTTCATACAATCACATCCTTCTACTTGGCAAGGGAAATATTTAGCCAATAATATTATATTAATGTAATTGTTATGACAAAATGGTAATAGAGAGAGATCTAAGGTTATGATTATGCCCTTTTAATTGATCTTCACCATTATCCCTATGTAATTTTTTTTTCATGGGAACTAAAACTTTCATTTTACAAAATGCACCTATGAGAAACATAAGGCTCTGCTAACTAATGCCCTCTCAAGGGCCACACGCATTCCATTAACCAGCCCTCTCCAGAAAATCTGTCTCATTGTCTTTGGCTCTTCTCGTGTCCCTGCCTCAAAAGAAAAAAATTAATTTAAATATCTACAGCAAGTTTGTTCCAATGCATTGAGTGTTCCTGTGAACTATAATTACCCTTTCGTTAGCAACAAACTCCAGCTCTAAAAACAAAGCATGTTTTAATTTAAAGTGTAGTCGAATCAGGTAAAAAAAAAAAAAAGTCTGGAAAATTAATAGTTTTTTCCTTTTTGGGGGGTTTGGGGGAGGCAAAAAGTGGAAAGTTTAATAGAAGAAAGGAGAGAGGAGAGCAGCTCCTTGTGAGACAGAGAGAGAGACCTCTGAAAAAAGGGCATGGTTTTACATTATAACATTTTATATTCTAAAAACTTTCTCTGAAAACATGTCTGATTTTAATACATTTATAAACACATCTGTGAGGTGACTTTATTAGAATGAATGGACAAGTCATAAGTCAGTGACAGCTTCCCACATGCCAGTATGGAAACTAATGGCAGTCCTCTGCAAAGTGTAAAAAATAAGGGCAACATATTAAGTTTTTCATGAAGCTTTACTCATCCACCAAGGCCCAACTCAAACATTGTCTCTACCGAGAGGTCTGTGTACACTCCATGAAAGCAGTAATCCACCATCTTGCTATTTTCCCATATTGCATTACATATAATATTATAGCACAAGTCAGACTACACATGACCATTGAACAAATATTATATTCATCCCAGGTGTTAATATATTGAGGATACAACAGGAGAAGAAGGAATCTTCTTTGCTTGGAAGAGTCCTCTTTTGATCTCCCTAGAGGACCATGTACCTCTGTACTTAGTACCTCCTAAGTAGTTAAGTACCTCTGTACTTAGCACAAACTCCTACTTGGTACTTATCACGGGTTCATTGAATGCTTGAAAATAGCACTTTTTTTCACTTTACTCACAACAGTCTTGTGAGATGGACAGAAGGATATACATTATATATTCATTTTTACATAAAGAAGTAGGTCCAAATTAACATAACTTCCCAAAGTCTGACAGATAGTAAGTAGGCACCCTGAAACCCAATTGTATTAGTCCATTTTCATGCTGCTGGTAAAGACATACCCAAGACTGGGAAGAAAAGGAGGTTTAATTGGACTTACAGTTCCACATGGCTGGGGAGGCCGCAGAATCATGGTGGGAGGTGAAAGGCACTTCTTACATGGCGACAGCAAGAGAAAATGAGGAAGATGCAAAAGCGGAAACCCCGATAAAACCATCAGATCTCATGAGATGTATTCACTACCACGAGAACAGTATGGGGGAAACTGCCCTCATGATTCAAATTGTCTCCCACCAGGTCCGTCCCACAACATGTGGGAAGTATGGGAGTACAATTCAAGATGAGATTTGGGTGGGGACACAGCCAACCCATATCACCAGTTCATTTTGAGAATCAGTGGGTGAGAAGATCAATGAACCAAGGTAGTTACTGTATAAAGCTAGGGATAAGAGGCAAAGGAAGAAAACATTTAAAATCTTCCTTTGCAGAGGCTGACAATTAGGCCCTGGGATCTCTTTCCAGACTGTCACATTCATTGAGAGGCAAAATCTTCCATGGAGACACAGGTTACACAAATTGAAATGAAAGGGATTTTAGGAGGCTGTATTCCCCCTAAGGCAATAATATTTTAATTGAAAGAATTTTCAATGACCAGCTCATTCTCAAAGGCCATGATTGGCTTCTGGTCGCCATGGAAAACACTGCCCTCATATACCACCTGTCGTGGGATTGAGCCTTCTTACCTCCTCCCCAGCAGGGACAGGAGGCTATAAACAGTGCAATCCAGTGTACTTCAGGATTTGCTTGGTATCCAGTGCCTGAGGACCCCATTTCAGGGACTCCACACCAACGGGATCTTGGCCTGTCACCATTTCTGCAGCTCTATCCTTCCCTTCCCTCTGGTTAAGGGGAAGATCAGTACTGTCCCTGCAGGCTTGGGGGAGGATGGGATGTGAATCCTAGAGAAATAAATCACCAACAGTGTAATGACTGGAGGAAATAACCTGCAATGAAGAACTTTCCCAGTGCCCCTTAAATAACACCAAGTAGACAAACCTATTTTATCTTGTACAGGTATTATGTTTAAAATGAAATTTTCTTTTCAGGGTTCCAGGAGCCCACAACAGGGCATATGTTCTTGATGAATGCTAGAGGAGATGAAGTCTCCTTCTGAGAGAGAAGGGAGGAAAGTTAACATGGTATTTATAGACTTGTTAGCCGGTGGAATATAAAATCTGGCATCTAGTGGAGAACAACACTTGGATTTAAAACCAGATAACTATCCACCTCAGAATAGCGATTGTACGCCCAGTTCCAAAGAGCGAAAAGCAGGTTGGGTGAGATCTTACATTACATGTTAATAATCTCACCCGGAGCTCTTTATGCAAAGCACAGAGGAAGAGTCCACAGAAATAAAATAAATTTGCATGCAAGGAGTAGAAATGCTAAGTATATGGTTAAAGGATTTTGCACCTAAACCACAGGGAAGAGCCTGGAAGCAGAGGAACTCCCTTTGTGAAAATGCACAGCACAATTCTTTATTTAGCTGCTTTGGTCACCTTTTCTTCACATTCAAAACTCAGCACATTATTATTGTTATTACTGACTTCACAACTATAATGCTTCATAGAAAGTTGGACAAGAAGAATGCAGCAGAGATCAAATAAATTGTCGCACAATGTTAAATTATTTCAAATGCTGATGATCTCAGTACTAAATTCTGAATCACCGGCAACAATCACAGAGAGCACCGAACCATCCAATTCACACATTAATGTATATTAATCACTGCCTGACATGTTCCTTTGATCTAGAATTTTTTATATATATATAAATAGTTTTATTCAGCACAGAATGTATCCAGGAAGATGGAGATAAAGATTATAGAAGAATAAGAACTTTAGTCTTAACAATCAAGTAAGTGAGTTGAGATCCTCAGAGTATTGCTAGATCTAATCAAAATCATGACCCAGAGAGCAAAAATAACTTTCTCAATCACTCAGATCATAAGATTAGAGCCAAACTGATACATGCCATGGGGAAACTAATGTCGAATATTAAGTAAAGCTCTCTAATAATTCTAGGCCCCATATCTGCCTATTCTAAAAGACAGGCAACAGGCCAACTGAAGGGAGGGGTTCATCATCACTGTGAAGGTCAATTAGAGCTGGACATTTTACAGACGTCACTTTTCACGTAATCTTTATTATAATCCTGTGTTAAATATTATCCACGTTGTGCAGATAAGGAGATGCAAACTCAGAGGGGCAAAGTGACTTAACAAAGGCCATTTTACTAGTAGAATCAGAACTTGCTCTAAGTCTGTCTGATCTTGAAGTCTGTCTGATCCTTCCCAACTTGGATTCTATGATCATGATGATTGTTATGAACAACTACAATTTTATTGGATGTTATTATATTATGTGCAAGGTCTAACCAACGTACATACATTGTCCCATTTAATATAACCATTGCCATATGACATATTATTTCCATTTTACAGATGAATACACTGATATTAGAAGGGATTAATGGTCTGCAAGGTCATCCAAGGATAGAGGAAAAGTCAGGATTTGAATTAAGTTTCTTTTGACTTGAAAATCCATGATACACTTTATTACCAGGCTGTTCCATTCACTGACTACAACATAACTAAATGGAATCCAAGGTTTGCTGTGACATTTACTAACATTGCTCACAATTTTACCAGTGAATATCAAGCCCTAGAAACATCAATACCTGCTGAACAGGAAACACTTGCAAAATGGGCCCACACATTTCTTTAATTATTGTCAAATGTTCTGACATGCTTCTAAACCAGATTTAAAAATTTAAGATTATCTTAGGTTTATAGCAGCTTTAAATACACAAATAAATTTTCAATCAACTTAGAATTGTAAATTTACTATGCAGTACTAGCTGGCAGTGTAAACACAGTGGTTAGGATTACTAGTTCTGCCTACTCATCTATAAAATGGAGATGACACAACTTACCTCATGGGACTGTGGTACGAGCCTTAAATGAAGTCATGTATGTGCTTAGTTGCACATAATAATCACACATTATAATAATCACTCAGCATTGCTACTGCCCTCCTATTTTGGAATTGGATTTAAAAGCAAAAATGTTCCCTTAGGTTGAGTAAGAATACAAGGACTAACAAACTAGTGAATGAATCTGAATTGTGTCATGACTGGGAATCAAGATTTGGGGGCAGATCTGATACCTGATTTCTGGACAAACTAGGTCTTCCCTCCGCCACCCCTTTTTGTAAAGAGGAAGATCAAAAGATTTAAAGTATCTCTCAGTGTAGGAAAAGTTTAAGAAAAGGGCTGTGGGAATTAGTTAATGGAGACAGAGAAGTAAAAGATACAGCATAGTTAAATAAGAAATGGGAGAAACAAGGCAACTTGCTAAAAGTAACTCAATCACAAAAACCAAGAGGAAGCTGTAAGGAGGTAAAAATGCCTATGTATGCTGGGAATGGAAATTTCCACTAACCAAAAGAGGATGTTTTCTGCTATCAGAAGACTTAGAATTTTAAGAGGGTACTTCTCCCCTGATGCCTCTCCAAAAGGAGTAGGTAGAATTTCAGTTTACTTCTAGGACATTAGGTCAAACAAAAAACATCAAATAGGATCCTTCAGTTCAAAATACTGAATAAGGAGAACTCCTCTATCTTTGAGCTATCTTTGGTGTCAACATTCAAAAGGAAATGCAATCTTTCTAGGATTTGATTTTCTTGGAAAATGTAGAATCTGGCCAGCCTCTCAGCCAGGTCCCTTTAATTGGAAAAGGTAAGCCAGGTTTTCCTAATCATTTTTTAACGTAAGTGCTGAATACATAACACATATTTTTAAGTGACATATATTTCACAGACTTTACAAACTCTTTCCTCTCTCCTCTGTCCTATAAGTATCAAAGATATTCCAAACTTACTATCTTACTTATTAGAATATTTGCGTTCAACTTCTTAGTAAATTTCTTTCAAAGGAGCTTTTAGAATCATTGGATTTCCTCAAGGCAAGTATTTAGGTAGCATCCTCTAATATTAAAAAAAAAAAAAAAGGCCAGTGCAGTGGCTCACACCTGTAATCCCAGCACTTTGGGAGGCCGAGGCAGGTGGATCACCTGAGGTCA